>NC_092375.1:6523211-6823211 GCF_030028105.1 Mobula birostris | reverse complement strand
TGGTAATCATTTTCCAATGTTCTATAGATTCAGGATCAGTTCCTGTGGATTGGAGGGTAGCTAATGTTATCCCACTTTTTAAGAAAGGAGGGAGAGAGAAAACAGGCAACTATAGACCAGTTAGCCTGACATCAGTGGTGAGGAAGATGCTGGAATCAATTATAAAAGATGAACTAGCAGCATATTTGGATAGCAGTGGCAGGATAGGTCCAAGTCAGCATGGATTTATGAAGGAGAAATCATGCTTGACTAATCTTCTGGAATTTTTTGAGGATGTAACTATGAAAATGGACATGGGAAAGCCAGTGGATGTAGTGTACCTGGGCTTTCAGAAAGCCTTTGATAAGGTCCCACATAGGAGATTAGTGGGCAAAATTAGAGCACATGGTATTGGGGGTAGGGTACTGACATGGATAGAAAATTGGTTGGCAGACAGGAAACAAAGAGTAGGGATTAACGGGTCCTTTTCAGAATGACAGGCAGTGACTAGTGGGGTACTGCAAGGGTCAGTGCTGGGACCACAGCTATTTACAATATACATTAATGATTTAGATGAGGGGATTAAAAGTAACATTAGCAAATTTGCAGATGACACAAAGCTGGGTGACAGTGTGAAATGTGAGGAGGATGTTATGAGAATGCAGGGTGACTTGGACAGGTTGGGTGAGTGGGCAGATGCATGGCAGATGCAGTTTAATGTGAATAAATGCACAATTCTGATTTGATGGAGACAGATGTGAGAGTATGGAGGAACATCTGGAGAAACTTCTGAAATGCCTGCTTCGCTGCTGCTGTTACTGTGTGGTCCGGAATCTCTGGAGGAGAAGGCCCCGAGTCATCGGCTTTACTTGTTTCGGTGGCTGGGATGAGGTCGAAGGCGCTCGGCAGAGGATGGTGCTCGGGAGGCTGTAGCGGAGGGGCTGGTCGGAGGCTCAGAGTTTTCGGACGGACAGACTCAGTGTCGGCTGTTGTCGGGTGCTTCCAATGCATTGGCACTTGTCGGTGCCTGGAGGTTTATGGCAGGGAGTTTCTCCCTTTGCCGCCTGCTATCAGGGACTCGGGAGTCGATCGACTCAGGACTTTGTGCCCATGGTCTGTTCTTCATCAAATTATGGTATTGCTTTGCACGCTGTAACTATATGTTATAATTATGTGGTTCTGTCAGTATTAGTCTTTGGTTTGTCCTGCTTTTCTGTGATATCACTCCGGAGAAACACTGTATCATTTCTTAATGCATGTATGCATTTCTAAATGACAATAAATGAGTACTGAGTGTTCTCATAACCTAAATCTAAATGTGAGGTTATCCACTTTGGTGGCAAGAACAGGAAGACAGATTACTATCTGAATGGTGTCAAGTTAGGAAAAGGGGAAGCACCAATGAGATCTGGGTGTCCTTGTTCATCAGTCACTGAAAGTAAGCATGCAGGTACAGCAGGCAGTGAAGAAAGCTAGTGGCATGTTGGCTTTCATAACAAGGGGAGTTGAGTATAGGAGCAAAGAGGTCCTTCTGCAGTTGTACAAGGCCCTGATGAGACCCCACCTGGAGTACTGTGTGCAGTTTTGGTCTCCAAATTTGAGGAAGGACATTCTTGCTCTGGAGAGAGTGCAGTGTAGGTTCACTGGGTTAATTCCAGGGGTGGCGGGAATGTCATATGTTGAAAGATTGGAGTGACTGGGCTTGTATACACTGGAATTTAGAAGGATGAGAGGGGATCTGATTGAAACATATAAGATTGTTAAGGGATTGGACACGCTAGAGGCAGGAAACATGTTCCCGATGTTGGGGGACCCCAGAACCTCGAGGCCACAGTTTAAGAATAAGGGGTAGACCATTCAGAACGAAGTTGAGGAAGAACTCTTTCACCCAGAGAGTGGTGGATATGTGGAATGCTCTGCCTCAGAAGGCAGTGGAGGCCAATTTTCTGGATTCTTTCAAGAAAGAGTTGGATAGAGGTCTTAAAGATAGTGGAGTCAAGGGATATGGGGAGGAAGGCAGGAACGGGGTACTGATTGTGGATGATCAGCCATGATCACAGTGAATGGTGGTGCTGGCTCAAAGGGCCGAATGGCCTACTCCTGCACCTATTGTCTATTGAAACTTCCAACCATAGCAGTGAAAGTTCGAAAATGTCTTTGAATACACTCACCAGTAGGTTAGTGCAAATTTTCAGAGCCTTACCAGGGACTGCTGCCTTCTTGAAAGGCAGCCTGATGTAGGCCTCCAAGACAGAGACCACAGGGTGACTGGGTACAGCAGGGATCCTCACAGCTGAAGTTTTATTGCCCCTTTCAAAGTGGGCATAAGAGGTATTG
Organism: Mobula birostris; assembly: GCF_030028105.1. Taxonomy (NCBI): domain Eukaryota; kingdom Metazoa; phylum Chordata; class Chondrichthyes; order Myliobatiformes; family Myliobatidae; genus Mobula; species Mobula birostris. The sequence goes on along the minus strand of NC_092375.1, from coordinate 6,820,895 downwards.
AGCTCATCTGGTAGTGAAGTATCACTGCCATTCACGATGTTGCGTTTCGTTTTGTAGGAAGAAATGTCCCGCAAACCCTGCCAGAGTTGACGTGCACACAATGTCTCCTCTAACCTCGTTCAGGATTGTTTCTTTGCCCTTGAAATAGCCCTTTGCAAGTCATACCTGGTTTTCTTGTGCAGACCTGGGTCACCAGACTTAGATGCCAGTGAACTAGCCCTCAGCAGACGATGGACCTCCCTGTTCATCCATGGCTTTTGGCTTGAGAATGTACACAAGTTACCCCCTTTGGTTCAAGAGCCTGATGGTTGAGGGGTAGTAACCGTTCCTGAACCTGGTGGTGTGATTCCTGAGGCTCCTGTACTTTCTTCCTGATGATAGCAGTGAAAAGAGAGCGTGGCCTGGGTGGTGGGGGTCACTGATGATGGATGCTGCTATTACGAGAGAGCATAATTTTGAAGTGATTGGAGGAACGTATAGGGGGTGGCAGACGTAGGTGTTTACACTGAGAATGGTGAGTGTGTGGAATTTGCTATCAGGAATTACAGTCTGGAAGCAGACCCTTTGACCTGTGGTCACCATCAAAATTGTGGCTGGGAGGCTGGGAGATAGTTGTGTTCTAAGTTCACAGGGATGGTTTTGGGCTTAGAGAGGGGAGTTAAGGGTTCAGGGACTGCGATGTAGGAGTGGTAGAGATCAGGCCTTTGCTCCTCACTTGAAGGCTGGTAATGTGAACGGGTGATGAAGGACATTCGTGGATGTTAGGCTGTCCTAGGACGGTAGTTCCAGGAGTGGGTTAGAGGCAGATACATTCAGGATAGTTAAGAGACTCACCGCCCTCTGGCTAAAGGTGTCCTTCCTCAGCTTCCTCGTTGAACAATTCACCTGTTTGAGGTTATCTGCCTTTTTCAGCATGAGTGTTTACAATTCACAACGATACTATGTGTGTCACACAAATACTTGGCGTTGCCACCAGGAATGGGAGGCGCTGACCCACTGCCAGTGCTGTTGTGGGTGCCAGCTCCATCATGACACACCCACGCTAACAATGAATTATTCTTCCTGCTCCCTGAAGCACGTTCCAGGGCAAGGACACGATGGCACAGTTCCTGCTGCTGTTAACTGAGCCCCAGTGGAGAGAAGCTGTCAACAAAGAGAGGGAGAGAGAGATGAAATCATAGTCATAGAAAAGTACAGCACAGAAACAGGTCCTTTAGCTCATTCAGTCCATGCTGAAACCATTTAAACTGCCTGCTCCCATATCCCGACCATCCATGTACATATCCAAACTTCTCTTAAATGTTGAAACTGAGCTTGATACACCACTTACACTGGCAGCTGATTCCACACTCTCACAACCCTCTGAGTGAAGAAGTTTCCCCTCATGTTCCCCTTAAACTTCTCACCTTTCACCCTTAACCCATGATCTCTAGTTGTAGTCCCACCCAATCTCAGTGAAAAAGCCTGCTTGTGTTTACTCCATCTATACCCCTCATAATTTTGTATACTTTCTACATCCCAAGGAATAAAATCCGAACTTGTACAACCTTCCCATATAACTCAGGTCCTCTAGACTCAGCAACATTCTTGTAAATCTTCTTTGCACTCTTTCCTGTGGGTGGTGACCAAATCTGCACACAATTTTCCAAATTAGGCCTCATCAATGTCTTATGCACCCTGGATTTAGAGAGAGGGAAAGAGGGACAAAGGGAGAGAGTGATGGAGGGGAAAGGGAGAGGGGGAGAGGGAGACAGAGACAGTGAGATGAATTTGGAGGGGGAGAGGGAGTGGGAGAGAGGGAGAGACAGATAGAGAGCGAGAGAGAGGATAATGTATTTGCATGTGTATGTTCAGTGAGTGTTTTGCCTTATATTCTCCCTATATCCCCCTTATTGTACCATTATCTGCCCACCAGGGACGTTTTACAGCTGGCAATAAACCTCTGACCCATGTATGTTTGGAATACTGCAGAGAATCAGAACACATGGGGGAAACTCGGTCACAGGGAGATTGTGCAAACTTCTCACCAATGGTCATGACTGAACCTGAGTTACTAGAGGCGTGAGGCATCAGCTGTGCTTGCTGAAACTGCCCCACGCTTCACCGGCACCAGCGTACCTGACACCAAGGACGTATATACGAAGGTGCTAAAAAAAAAAGGCTAGTAACATCATGAAGGATCCCACCCACCCTGCTCATGAGCTGTTTGTCCCACTCCCATCATGGAGGAGGCTACGTAACATCCACGCCAGGACCACCAGACTCAAAAACTACCCTCCAGCAGCAAGGCTGATGAACACCTCCACCCACTAAACCACCCCTCCACAACCCCAACCACCGCTACGTTATCATTTCCTGGCAGTCACCTTATGTACAGACACTCCTGTGCCTAACATCACTTTAAGACCATAAAATATAGAAGCAGAATTAGGCCATAAAATCAATCCATATATATATAAGCTATCTTATCCATTTATATGTATTGTGTATTATATTATTATAACAATTATTATTGTAACATTGACTTCTCAAACTTCTGCTAATGCCCCACCTCCCCCTCGTACCCCATCTGTTATTTATTTTTATACACACATTCTTTCTCTCACTCTCCTTTTTCTCCCTCTGTCCCTCTGACTATACCCCTTGCCCATCCTCTGGGATCCCCCCGCCTTGTCTTTCTCCCCAGACCTCCTGTCCCATGATCCTCTCATATCCCTTTTGCCAATCACCTGTCCAGCTCTTGCCTCCATCCCCCTCCTGTCTTCTCCTATCATTTTGGATCTCCCCCTCCCCCTCCCACTTTCAAATCTCTTACTAGCTCTTCCTTCAGTTAGTCCTGACGAAGGGTCTCGGCCCGAAACGTCGACTGTACCTCTTCCTACAGATGCTGCCTGGCCTGCTGCGTTCACCAGCAATTTTGATGTGTGTTGCTTGAAATTCCAGCATCTGCAGATTTCCTCGTGATTGCGTGTATTATTATTGTGTTCTATGTGTTTTTTGTGCTACATTAGATCCAGAGTAACAATTATTTCAATTCCCCTTTACACTTAAGTACTGGAAATTACATTAAACAATCTTGAATCTCTTGAATCTTGAAATGTGAATTTGCCCATCAGTTTGGTGTGGTTTCAAGGACTGAATAGACTCCTCCACCACAATGATTTTTGATTGTCACTAAGTCTTTATGTTGGTTCCGGTCTCCGTGGTGAAGGATGTGATTAAGCTAGAAAGGAATTAGAGATAAAGAGATTAGCTTTGTATGGCACATGTACAGTGAAATACACACCGACCGAGGAAGTCTGCAAGTTTTGTCACAGCTCTGCCACCAACATAGCATGCCCCAACTTACTAACACGAACCCGTATGTCTTTGGAATGAGGAAGAAAACCTGAGCACCCAGAGGAAACCATAGGGTCAAAGGGGGAGAGTACCAGCGCCTTACAGACAGTGGTGAGAATTGAGCCCTGACCGCTGATCGGTAGCTGCTGGCACTGCAGAGTGTTGTGCCAACTGCTTGGCTATCATGTTGGAGAACATGTATTCACAAGAATCTTTCCAGCACCGTAGGGCTTGAGTTATAAGGAGATAGACTGGAATCTGTTTCGCTGAACTGAAAGATGAACAAGGAGTGACCTGATAGTGACTTGTGAATTCTTGTGAGGCTGGACAAGGTGAACGGTCACAGTTATTTTCACAGGTTGGGGAAAACAGGGAAAAGGTTTAGCGTGACCGGGGAAAGATTTAAAAGGGCCCTGAGGGACGATTTTTACGCTCAGAAGGTGGTGAGTATATGGAATGTGCTGCCAGGGGAGTGGTAAGTGTGGATACAGTTATAGTCCTGACAACATTTGGACAGATATAGGGATGCTCTGTGGAACATGTGTTCATGCTACTTTGGTAGCAGAATGTAGTGTAGCAGTTAGCGTGACGCTATTACGGCTTAGGGGCGCCGGAATTTGGAGCTCCGTTCCGCTGTCCTCTGTTAGTAAGATTGTACCTTTCTTCCTGTGCGCGCATGGGTTTCCTCCCACGTGCCAAACATACACCAGTTAGTAGCTTAATTGGCCATTGTAAATTGTCCTGTGATTAGGCAAGGGTTAAATCGGTGTGTTGCTGGTCGGCACGGCTCGAAGGGCCTGTTCAATGTTGTATTTCTAAATAAATAAAATAAAACAATTACAAGCTGCCAGCAGCACATAAAACATAAAACACTACAGCACAGTACAGGCCCTTTAGACCAGTGGTCCCTAGCCACCAGGCCGCGGACCAGAAAGCATGTGCTACCAGGCCGCAAGGAAACGATATGAGTCAGCTGCACCTTTCCTCATTCCCTGTCACGCACTGTTGAAGTTGAACATAGTGTTGCAAACTGTCCCGTGTTTGCCGGGACATCCCGCATATTGGGCTAAATTGGTTTGTCCCATACAGGACTGCCCTTGTCCCGTATTTCTCCCTGCTAAGGTAGAGCGTTCCTCTGAAACCGGTCGTGCCGAAATGACGTGAAGTGAAGAAGCAATTACCATTAATTTATATGGGAAAAAATTTTGAGTGTTCCCAGACCCAAAAAAACAACATACTAAAACATACCAAATAACATATAAAACCAAAAATAAATAACACTAACATATAATAAGAGCAGGAATGATATGATAAGTACACAGCCTATAAAAGTAGAAATAATGTATGTACAGTATAGTGGGGAAGATGAAGGCAAAAGGGATTTGAGGGGAAAAAAAATCAGCAGGTACGCACATGCGCACGTCACGCATGCGCACACAGGTGCCCACGCATGGCTTCATGGTCATGGTACTCTTTCCTGGGGTAAAGTGTCCTGGGATTTGACTGCTACGTTTGTCCCTTATTTGGGAGTGAGAAAGTTGGCAACCCTAACTGGAAAAGACAAGTTGAGGTGAGTTTAACCCTACTTGAACACCAACCACCCCCACCCCCGGTCGGCCGGTCCACAAGAATATTATCAATATTACACCAGTCCGCGGTGCAAAAAAGGTTGGGGACCCCTGCTTTAGACCACGATGTTGTGTCAACTTTTTAACCTACTCTAAGATCACTCTGATCTTTCCCCCTACTCAGCCCGCTACTTTTCTATCACCAATGTGCCTATCTAAGAGAATCAGAATCAGGTTTATTATCACCGGTCTGTGATATGAAATTTTTTAACTTAGCAGCAGCAGTTCAATGCAATATATAATACAGAAGAGAATAAATAAATAAATAAATAAATAACAGTATACATACATTGAAGAGATTTTTAAAAATGTGCAAAAAACAGAATTACTGTATATTAAAAAAGTGAGGTAGTGTCCAAGGATTCAATGTCCATTTAGGAATCGGATGGCAGAGGGGAAGAAGCTGTTCCTGAATCACTGAGTGTCTGCCTTCAGGCTTCTGTACCTCCTCCCTGATGGTAACAGTGAGAAAAGGGCATGCCCTGGGTGCTGGAGGTCCTTAATAATGGACGCTGCCTTTCTGAGACACCACTCCCTAAAGATGTCCTGGGTACTTTGTAGGCTAGTGCCCAAGATGGAGTTGACTCAATTTACAACCTTCTGCAGTTTCTTTCGGTCCTGTGCAGTAGCCCCCCCATACCAGGCAGTGATGCAGCCTGTCAGAATGCTCTCTACAGTATAATTATAGAAGTTTTTGAGTGTATTTGTTGACATGCCAAATCTCTTCAAACTCCTAATGAAATATAGCCATTGTCTTGCCTTCTTTATAACTACATCGATATGTTGGGACCAGGTTAGAACCTCAGAGATCTTACATAGAAATCTACAGCACATTACAGGCCCTTCGGCTCACAATGTTGTGCTGACCACGTAACCTACTCTAAAAACTGCCTAGAATTACCCTACTGCATGGCCCTCTATTTTACTAAGCTTGATATACCTATTTACGAGTCTCTTAAAAGACCCTATTCAGTCATAGTCATACTTTATTGATCCCGGGGGAAATTGGTTTTTGTTACAGTTGCACCATAAATAATTAAATGGTAATAAAACCATAAATAGTTAAATAGTAATATGTAAATTATGCCAGGAAGTAAGTCCAGGACCAGCCTATTTTGTCCACCCCCACCACCGTCGCTGGCAGTGTATTCCCATGCACCCATCTCTCTCTGTGTGTGGAAAACTTACCCCGGACATCTCCTCTGTACCTATTTCCAAGCACCTTAAAACTATACCTCCTCGTGCTAGCCATTTCAGCCCTGGGGAAAAGCCTCTAGCTATCCACGCGATCAATGCCTTGTGTGGATATTTGTAATTATAGTGTTTTTTTATTATTGTGTTCTTTATCTTATTATGTTTTTTTGTGTGCTGTATCAAATCCAGAGTAACAATTATTCCATTCTCCTTTACACTTGTGTATTGGAAATGATCTTAAACAATCTTGAATCTTGAATCTTGAATCTCAGTGCCTCCCTTTCCCAAAACAAAGAGAGCATAACCAGTAATTTCAGTAAGATGTTGGCAATGCTTAGTCACAGCAGCTTCTCCAGATGCAACCAACGGTGGAAACATTGCATGGACCAGGCCCTCATGCCACAGCATTGCCTGTTACAGCCACCCAGAGGAGGTGGTGCTGAAGACGGTGTGGGAGGTAACAGAGAGGCACGGCAGGTCTACTGGAACCTGTACTGGGTTGGGGGTTGTCCCCAGCCGGCAGGCTCTCCCGTCAGTGTTGCTCTCCAGTGTTCTCTCCCAGGAAGGCAATCTGGATCGCCTTTGTCTGCGGCTCTGGGAGATGAGAAACTGCTGTGTGCTTGTTCATGCAGAAACGTGGCCTCAAGGTAGCATCCCATGCAACTTCAATCTTCAGGCCATGTCACTCAGGCACTTGTGCGAATATTATTTTGTGACTGTGTGTTCTGTGTTTTCCACCTTGGCCCCGAAAATGCTTTTCCCACTAGATCTGTTCTATTTAGCTGTATGCGTGTGTATGGTTGAATGACAATTGATCATGAACTTGAAAATCAAAAAAAAACAGTAATATGAAATAAGAACAGAACATGCTGAAAATGCTCAGTGGGTCAGGCAGCATCTGTGGAGACAGAAACGGGGGTAGCAATCTTTAATTAACTCTTTTTCTACTTTTCCCTGACTGTCTCAATGGTTTGGGCTTCTCCCAGGAAAGTTCACTGTGTAACGTGTTTATAAATGTAGTCTTTGAAGTTGTGGCGTTCGGGGTTAGAGATGACATTAATAAACTTTGCTCATGGTTGATGACTCACTTTCTGTCTCCTTCCCCCTTGCTCTCATCGTCCGTCACCTCACCTCTGATTGAGTAAGCGCACAAACTCACCAGATGTGCAGCAAGACACTGCTTCCCAGGCAAACAGAATTAGTCAGTCTTTTAAGAAAATTCTCACTGCTGGCAAACAAATATGAGTTCTCCATCGTGGAATTATGTGGATTTTTGGATGATGACAGCTCTTTTGCTAATTAGAGCTTATCCTCCTCGAGTACTAGCCTATCGTCTTTTCATTGCTTTAACAAACACTCAACAGCCTGACCCCTGCGTGGTATTTCTCATTGAAGGACAATAGCCCCTGACTCAGTATTCCAGTGGATTGTCAGGATAAATAATGTAGAGGCTGAACTGCAAAACTGACCCAGGGGCAAGGATAGAATCGAAGGAGCTGAGTTCATCTTGTTATTCTCCCTGTGCTAACTTCAGCCGGAGTGGATTTGTAACAACCTCTCTTCTCGCTAGCGCTGTCAGTCCTGTGCATTGGGTCACAGCCGCGCCCCAAGGTCAGAAGGTCGACCGTTCAAGTCCCGCTTCGGAGACTTAAGCACCAAAGCTTTGATCAACACGTGTTAGTTAAGTCCTGGATTTGGAGGTGCAGTCTGCTCAGTCGGGTAAAAGAGCACCTGGCACCACTTTGAAGGCAAGTAAGGGAGTTCAGAATCAGGTTTGTTATCACTAACATATGCTGTGAAATTTGTTGTTTTGTTGCAGTAGTGCAGTGCAAAAAATCAAATATAGAAGAAAAAAAATAGGAAATACAACACACAGTACTGTGAAAAAGTTGTAGGCACACACACACACACACACACACACACACACATATTTCTATTGGGTGCCTAAGACTTTTGCACAGTCCTGAAGTAATTTTATGCATTGCATTGTACTGTTGTCACAAAAAAAACAAAAAAATATCACAACATATGCATGTGATGATAAACCTGATTCTGATATGGGTCTCTATTGTGGACTGAGAGTGGGAAGGGACATGTGTCCATTCAATTCCCTTTTAAAAGCCTTACTCCCAAAGCCCTGTCGTCAACAAGCTATGAGTGCAGCTCCAGCAAAACTCTAGTAACTCAACACCAACTGGGGGAGTTAGTTTACACGTTTGAAGTGCATGGATGGAGAGGTAGGAGGGCAGGTGCAGGTCATTGGCACTAGGTAGAATAATAGTTCGGCACTGACCAGATGGGCTGAAGTGTCTTGGCACCCAAACACCTGAAGCTGCTCACTCTCTCCACTTCTGATCCCTCTATGAGGATTGGTATGTGTTCCTTTATCTTACCTGTCTTGAAGTCCGCAATCAGCTCTTTCGTTTTACTGACATTGAGTGCCAGGTTGTTGCTGTGACATCACTCCATTAGTTGGTATATCTCACTCCTGTGCGCCCTCTCGTCACCCCCCGAGATTCTACCAACAATGGTTGTAATGTCTGCAAATTTATAGATGGTATTTGAGCTATGCCTAGCCACACAGTCATGTGTATACAGAGAGTAGAGCAGTGGGCTAAGCACACACCTCTGAGGTGCTCTAGTGTTGATCGTCAGCGAGGGGGATATGTTATCACCAATCCACACAGATTGTGATCCTCTGGTTAGGAAGTCGAGGATCCAATTGCAGAGGGAGGTACAGAGGCCCAGGTTCTGCAACTTCTCAATCAGGATTGTGGGAATGATGGTGTTAAATGCTGAGCTATAGTTGATGTACAGCATCCTGACGTAGGTGTTTGTGTTGTCCAGGTGGTCTAAGGCCACTCCCACTAGTTGGTTGGCACATGTTTTCAGAGCCTTACCAGGTACTCCATTGGGACCTTCTGCCTTGCGAGGGTTCACTCTCTTTAAAGACAGCCTAACATGGCCTCTGAGACAGAGATCACAGGGTCATGAGGTGCAGCAGCGATCTTCACAGCTGTAGTTGTGTTCTCACTTTCAAAGCGTTCATAGGAGGCATTGAGTTCATCTGGTAGTGAAGCATCGCTGCCATTCATGCTGTTGGGCTTCACTTTGTAGGAAGTAATGTGCTGCAAACCCTACTAGAGTTGTCGTACATCTGATGTCACCTCCAACCTCGTATGAAATTGTCTCTTCGCCCTTGAAATAGCCCTCCGCAAATCATACCTGGTTTTCTGGAACAGGTCTGGGTCGCCAGACTTGAATGCCACAGATCTAGCCTTCAGCAAACAACGTACCTCCTGATTCATCCACGGCTTTTGGTTTGGGAATGTACAGTAAGTCTTTGTGGGCACCCACTCATCCACACAGGTTTTAATGAAGTCGGTAATAACTGCAGCATACTCATCCAGGTTCAAAGATGAATCCCTGAATACAGTCCACCGATTCAAAGCAGTCCTGTAGGTGCTCCTGTGTTTCCCTTGTCCAAACCTTCTTGGTCCTCACTACTGGTGGTGCAATCATCAGTCTCTGCCTGTACTCAGGGAGTAGAAGTACAGTCAGGTGATCAGACTTCCCGAAGTGAGGGCGTGGAATAGCACGGTAGGCATTCTTGATGGTGGTGTAACAATGGTGTAGTGTGTTGTTTCCTGTAGTGTTGCAAGTGATCTGTTGATGGTAATTGCTTAGTGATTTTTTTCAGACTGGCCTGGTTAAAATCCCCCAAAATGATGATGAAGGCATTAGGATGCGCTGTTTCGTGCATGTTGATCCCATTGCTCAGATCACCTAAAGCCTGCTTGACATTGGCCTGAGGTGGAATGTAAACTGCTATCAAAATGACCCCAGAGAACTCCCATGGTAGGTAAAAAGGATGGCACTTAACTGCTAGATATTCTAGGTCTGGTGAGCAGATTGGGACAGCACTGATATATTTGTTCACCAAGAAGAGTTATTCATGAGGCATACTCCTCCACCTCTGCTTTTGAGAGACTCTACAGATCTATCCTGACGGAGTATAGTAAACCCATCAATCTGGATCGCTGCATCTGGTAGGGAAGGGGTTAACCAGGATTCTGTGAAAGAAAGGACACGCGCGGTCCTAATGTCCCTCTGATTCAGCACCCTAGCTCTGAGATCATCGATTTTATTCACCAGAGTCTTCACGTTTGCCAGCAAGATAGTCAGTATAGGGAGTTCAAAACCCTGTTTCCTCAAACGCTCTGCGCCCATGAATCCTTCCTTCCTATGCAGGCACTTCCGATCACAATCAGTGTTGTTTCTGTCAGTTTTAAACAGAGATAGTTCGTTTAAATGCATTAAGACATCTTGGTTGATTGTACTGTCCTTAGAAGCAGTTGTGCTTTTTAGCTGTATCAGGCCAAAACGGGAATATATAATTGTATCCATTGAGAGTATTGCCTAGTCACCTGGAAAAGAATCTCAAATGTCCCTAATGTCCTTACGTTGTGTTGGTTGTTAACATAAATGTTGCTTTGCCTGTATACTTCAATTACTTCAACACACTTGTTATACGCCGTGTCATACGACATGGACGATCATGGTCTTTCCATGACCATGACTGTTCTTGGCATTTTTTTCTGCCATTGCCTTCTTCTGGGCACTGTCTTTCAAGATGGTTGACTCCAGCCATTATCAATACTCTTCAGAGATTGTCTGCCTGGCATCAGTGGTCACATAACCAGGACTTGTGATATGCATCAGCTGCTCAAACAGCCATCCACCACCTGCTCCTGTGGCTTCATGTGACCCTGTTTTGGGGCTGGGCAGGTGCTACACCTTGCCCAAGGGTGGCCTACAGGCTAGCGGTGGGAAGGAGCACCTTACACCTCTTTTGGTAGAGATTTATCTCCACCCAATACTCAATGTTTCAATGTACGTGTGATAAATAAATGAATCGGAAACTGAATCTGATAGAAAATATTTAGAAGGTTATGGACAGAACCAGGTAACTGGGACTAGCTCAGGTGGGCACCTTGGTTGATACAAACAAGTTAGGACGAACGACCTGTTCCAGTGCCGTATAGCTCTGACTTTAAACTGGATCAGACCATTCTGGGATATTGCAAGCACAAAAAAATCTGCAGATGCTGGAAATCCAGAGCAACTCACACAAAATGCTGGAGGAACTCAGCAGGTCAGACAGCATCTATGGAAATGAACAAACAGTTGACATTTCAGGCTGAGACCCTTCATCAGGGCCTGAGTCCTGAACGAGAGTCTTGGCCTGAAATGTTGATTGTACTCTTTTCCATGGGTGCTGCCTGGCCTATTGAGTTCCTCCAGCATTTTGTATGAGTTGCCTGAGATCTTGCCGTTTGAATGTCGGTGCCCTGTTTCCTAAGTCCTTACAGTGAATAGTTTTCAGGAGAGTAATTCATTGGCTGTGAAAAGTGCAGGAACTTCCCAAAGGTGCATTAGAAATACAACTTCTCCTTTCTCAGACAGCAGAAAGTAATTATGTTTGTTTTGTCAACAATAAGTCTTTGTGCAGACTCAGCCATGCCTACAGGGGTGTAACTGCAGTGGATCCAAAGAGCAGTCATTGTGTCGGACATTAAAAGAAGCAATTAAATAAATTGTTTATGGTAAAATATTACCTATAATTGAGAAAATAGTGGTCTGTTAAGTAGAGGTGTAGTCCTTCGTGCGTAGGTGTCAGCTCCAAAAGCAGCCTCTCTATTCAGAGTCATACAGTTTATTTCATAGTTGTTACCTCTGCAAAAACGATTTGATGTGCTAGGAATTAATTCATAGGTCTTTGGAATAAAGAGTATTGTCAGCCATGCAGAAACGAAGGAGATTCTGCAGATGCTGGAAATCCAGAGCAACACACACAAAGTACTGGAGGAACTCAGTAGGTCAATGGGAGTAGGCAGCTTAAATGGTTTGGCATGGACTAGGTGAGTCGAAGAGTCAGTTTCTGTGCTGTACTTTTCTATGACTCTAACCCAGCAGGTCAGGCAGAATCTACCTGTCTGAGGCCTCTGTAGTCAGAGTTGACAATAGGCATTATGATCCATCTGTCTAGGTAGGTACGCAAGCCAGTACAGCTCAATATGGGAAACAAGTGTTACCCATGTAGCAAGCTCCCCCTCTCCACACATCTGATAAATCCAAAGGAACGGCAGAGAGCCATACAGTTTGGTACCAGCAGCAATGCAGGAGTTGCCAGTCAATACTGAACTCCATGTAGGACTACCTTAGGGATTCCAGCTCCGATTTTTCCCTCAGGATTTACTCCTGAAGCCTTCTCCATGAGTGGGTATAGTCACAAGGCAGGGGAAGTTTGAGATCAGAGTTTTCCTTGTCTTAGTTGACCTGCCAACCACAGCTGAAGAGCCCTATCTAGCTGAAGTGACTGGTTTGAAGTGCCATTAATCCGCGCATGTCCCTTCTCCTATCAGTCGAAATAGTTCCGCCAGGCTTAATGGCTAAGGCACACGTGAAAGCCAGGAGCTGGACTTGGTTGTCGGAGGCTATTTGAGATACATGGCATTGGGAGCATTTAATAAGTTACTCCCACTACCACCACCAGATGTGACAACCTTAAGGAACCAGGCAGCATCTATGGAGGGGAATAAACAGCTGACATTTCCACTTGAGTCCCTTCATTGGGACTGGAAAGTGGAAGAAGCCAGTAGTTGGGGAACGTGGCAGGTGATAGATGAGACCAGGTGAGGGGAAAAGTGGGTGGGTGGGGGAGGAGAAATGAAGTAAGAATTTGGGAGGTGATAGGTGGAAGAGGTAAAGGGCTGAAGAATTAGGAATTTGATGAGAGGAAAGTTGACCATGGGAGAAAGAGAAGGAGGTGAGGCACCAGGGGGAGGTGATGGGCAGATGAAAAGATTGAAGGCGCAAGAGGAAGCCAGAATGGAAAATTCAAAAGCAGAGAAAGAGGAGGGGTGGAAACTTACCAGATGTTAGAGAAATCAACGTTCATGCTGACAGGTTGGAAGCTACTCAGGCAGAATATGTGGTGTTGCTTTTCCATCCTGAGAATGGCCCCACTGTGACAGCAGAGGAGGCCATGGATCTGTCGGAATGCGAGTGGGCAGTTGAGTTAAAATGGTGGTCACTGGGAAAGTCCAACTTTTGTGGAGGATGGAATAATACAGCATGGAAACAGGCCCTTCAGGCCAACTGATCTATGCTGACCACAGCATTCTCCCTTCTCATCCCAGTTACCCATGTTCAGCCAATAACTCTCCAGCCCCTCCCTTTCAACCAAGTGCCTCTTAAACGTTGTAACTGTACCCGTCTCAACCACGTCTTCTAGCTGTTCAGTCCAAGTACTCACAACCCTTGTGTAAAGAAGTTAACTCTTGGTTTCTTTTTAATTTTTTCCCCTGCTTATCTTGTATCTGTGCCCTCTAGTTTCGGACTGCCCAGCCCTGTGGAAAAGACAATGACCATCCATCTAATCAATATCAGTACATTCAGCCAGCGGATCATTCCTCCGAGATGCAGCACAGAGCGTCATAGGAAGTCATTCCTGCCTGTGGCCATCAAACTTTACAACTCCTCCCTTGGAGGGTCAGACACCCTGAGCCGATAGGCTGGTCCTGGACTTATTTCATAATTTACTGGCATAATTTACATATTACTATTTAACTATTTATTACTATTTTCTATTACTATTCTATTACTATTTATTATTTCTATGACTATTACTATTTACTATTTACTAATAATAATATTACTATTACTATTTCTATTACTATTTATTGTTGTTGTTCGTCCATCGTACGTCGATGAGGACCTCGACACCATTATGATGGTGTCGAGACTAGCGCATGACTTGAATTTAAGTGAGGGAGAGTTGCGCAGCGTCAGCCTCACTCTCTCTTCCCAATTCCCATCTGGATCCAGTGGCAAGACAGAGTCTAGACGGCTGGAGATGGGACTGGGCACAGTGGATGACCAGGATGTCTTCTGTGTCTTGTCCTGCTCTACACGTTCCACGACGCTTGCAGAGACCGCCTTCTTGACCGTTGGACCTTCCATTGGTCTCGTCCGCTCAATCCGCTGGAGTCTGTCTTCACATGCTGCGATAGACAACTCCCTATCTCACCGAGGGTTTGAGACCCGTTGGCTACCCTCACCTGGTTTAGCCGGCTTGTCGAAGCCGTTGCCCGGGGTGTGGCCGCTGTTGCATGCAAACAGCTGCAGGGAGTCACAGGTGAGAGCTGAGTGCCAGGTGGGGACCAAAGGTGGACTAACCGCCTTGAAAAGGACGCTACGTGTTCCCCCACCAGAGGTGCTACCCCTCCCTGACACCCCATACACTATTTATTATTTATGGTGCAACTGTAACGAAAACCAATTTCCCCCGGGATCAATAAAGTATGACTACGACTACTACGACTACGACTATCCCTTATGATTTGATAGTCACCTCTCATTTTCCAGTGCTCCAAGGAATAAAGCTCCAGCCTGGCCAGCTTCTCCCTATAACTCAGGCACCAGTCCAGGAGCATCCTTGCAGATCACCTCTGCATCGTCTCCAGCCTAACAACATCTTTCCTGCAACAGGGTGAGGATGAAAATTGTCTCTGTGCGTTGGGAAAACTCTTCATTTTTCAGCGGCAGTTTAACTCCAGGCTCAAGGTCAGATTGAGTTTATTGTGAGATGTACAAATTCAATGTAAAATTTATTATCAGAGTGCATACGCATCACCACATACATTCCTGTGATTCTTTTCCTGTTGGCACACTTAGCAGATCTAGAAAACGGTAAATGTAAACAGGGTCATGGATAACAAACTGAGCAAGTGCAAATATAAACAAATAGCAATAAATAATGAGGGTATGAAATAACAAGATAAAGAGTCTTTAAAGTGAAACCATTGGTTGTGGGAACACCAGAAGTGGAATGAGTGAGGTTATCCGCTTTTATTCAGGAGCGTAACGGTTGAGCAGTCGTAACTGCTGTAGTTCAGTTCCGGTGCCATTTTGTAAGGAGTCTCTGTTGAATGCCTGAGTGGGTTTTATATGGTTTCCTCCTACAGTACAAAGACGTACTGGGTAGGTGACATTGTCCTGTGATTAGGAAAGGGTTACTTTGGGGTAGGTGGGTTGTCATGGCTCGAAGGGAGGGAGGCAGGAAGGAAGAAATAGGTAGATAGATAGATAGATAGATAGATAAATAAATAAAAGTACAAGAAAAACATGCATGCAACAAGTAACATCAAATAATCAGGGGTCTGACTCTACGCTTATATTTCTCAAACATCATAGCACATCCCTGGATTAAAGAGTATTGTGAGTCATAGAGTCATACAGAAACACAAGAGATTTTGCAAATGCTGGAAATTCAGAGCAACACACACAAAAAGCCGAAGAAGCACAGCAGGTCAGGCAGCATCTATGGAAATGAGTAAGCAGCTAACATTTCAGATACAGTACAGGTCCTTCAGCCCACAATGTGGAGCAAATTTTTTTTAACCTACTCCAAGATTAACCTAATAGTCCCATACAGCTTTCCATTTTTCTATCATTCATGTGCCTATCTAATAGTCTCTTAAATGCCTCTAATGAGTTTCAGTGAGCGCAAGCAATGACTGAACCAGGTGTGGAGGAACGGCAGACACTCTCACCGAGGGCACTGGCAATGACTTAACCAGGTGTGGAGAAACCTCAGACTCTATCACTGTGAGCACTGGCAACGACTCAACCCAGGTGCGGAGGGACAGCAGACTCCCATGTAGAGACAGAAACAAGAGGGTAAACATAGGAATACCATCAACCAATCAGCATCATGAGACAGATCATTCTAAACACATGTAAACGGCACTTAACAGGAGTCTGCAATGAATAATCATAGAACGTGGAAAACCCGTGCCAGTGACAATTAACTTGACTAGATTAAACAAAAAGCACAAGGGCTTAACAACTCTAGTTAAGACAACCATTAGTGCATACAACACACACACAAAGTGCTGGAGGAACTCAGCTGGCCAGGCAACATCTATGGAAAAATGTACAGTTGACATTTCGGACCGAGACCTTTCAGCAGGACTGGAGAAAAAAAGATGGAGTAGATTTAGAAGGTTGGGAGGGGAGAGAGAAACACAAGGTGATAGGTGAAACTGGGAGGGAAAGGGATGAAGTAAAGAGCTGGGAAGTTAAGTGGCGAAAGAGATACAGGGCTAGAGGAGTTAACCAGTAATGTCACTCCCTCTCCTTTACCATTCCCCATCCCCTTTTCCTTCTCTCACCTTGTCTCCTTGCTTGCCCGTCATCTCCTTCTGGTGCTCCTCCCCCCACCTTTACTTCCTTCCATGGTCTTCTGCTCTCTCCTATTGGACTCCTTCTTCTCCAGCCCTGCATCTCCAGCCCAAGGAGACAATTCAAGGTGTACATAGGTGTGGAAAGTATATAAGACCATAAGACCATAAGACAGAGGAGCAGAATTAAGCCATTTGGCCCATCAAGTCTGCGCTATCATTCAATCATGGCTGATCCTTCTTTTTTCCCTCCTCAGTCCCACTCACCGGCCTTCTCCCCATAACCTTTGATGTCATGTCCAATCAAGAATCTATCAACCTCCACCTTAAATACATTCAACAAACTGGCTTCCACAGCTGCCTGTAGCAACAATTTCCACACATTCCCCATCCTCTGGCTAAAGAAATTTCTCCACATCTCCATTTTAAATGGATGCCCCTCTATTCTGCGGCTGTGCTCCCTTGTCCCAGATTCCCCCACCATGGAAAACATCCTTTCCACATCTACTCTGTCTCGGTCTTTCAGTGTTTGAAAGATTTCAATGAGATCCCCTCTCATCCTTCTAAATTCTAGCGAGTACAGACCCAGAGTCATCAAATGTTCCTCATATGATAATCCTTTCATTCCCAGGAACATCCTTGTGAACCTCCTCTGAACCCCCTCCAATGCCAACATGTCTTTTTTGAGATAAGGAGCCCATGTCTGCGAGATAGCTTTTTAGAACAGCTTGTTGTTGAGCCCACTAGGGGATCGGCTGTACTGGATTGGGTATTGTGTAATGAACCGGAGGTGATTGGAGAGATTGAGGTGAAGGAACCCTTAGGAGGCAGTGATCATAACGTGATTGAGTTCACTGTGAAATTAGAAAAAGAGAAGCTGAAATCTGATGTGTCGGTGTTTCAGTGGAGTAAAGGAAACTACAGTGGCATGAGAGAGGAACTGGCCAAAGTTGACTGGAAAGAGACACTGGCGGGAAAGACGGCAGAGCAGCAGTGGCTGGAGTTTATGCGAGAAATGAGGAATGTGCAAGACAGGTATATTCCAAAAAAGAAGAAATTTTCGAGTGGAAAAAGGATGCAACCGTGGCTGACAAGAGAAGTCAAAGCCAAAGTTAAAGCTAAGGAGAGGGCATACAAGGAAGCAAAAATTAGTGGGAAGACAGAGGATTGGGAAGTCTTTAAAACCTTACAAAAGGAAACCAAGAAGGTCATTAAGAGAGAAAAGATTAACTATGAAAGGAAACTAGCAAATAATATCAAAGAGGATACTAAAAGCTTTTTCAAGTATATAAGGAGTAAAAGACAGGTGAGAGTAGATATAGGACAGATAGAAAATGATACTGGAGAAATTGTAATGGGAGATGAGGAGATGGCAGAGGAACTGAACAAGTATTTTGCATCAGTCTTCACTGAGGAAGACAACAGGATACCGGACACTCAAGGGTGGCAGGGAGGAGAAGTGTGCGCAGTCACAATTACGACAGAGAAAGTACTCAGGAAGCTGAATAGGCTAAAGGTCGATAAATCTCCTGGACCAGATGGAATGCACCCTCGTGTTCTGAAAGAAGTAGCTGTGGAGATTGCAGAGGCATTAGCGATGATCTTTCAAAAGTCGATAGGTTCTGGCATGGTTCCGAAGGACTGGAAGATTGCAAATGTCACTCCACTATTTAAGAAGGGGGCAAGGAAGCAAAAAGGAAATTATAGACCTGTTAGCTTGACGTCGGTGGTTGGGGAGTTGTTGGAGTCGATTGTCAAGGATGAGGTTACAGAGTATCTGGAGGCATATGACAAGATAGGCAGAACTCAGCATGGATTCCTTAAAGGAAAATCCTGCCTGACAAACCTATTACAATTTTTTGAGGACATTACCAGTAGGCTAGACAAGGGAGATGCAGTGGATGTTGTATATTTGGATTTTCAGAAGGCCTTGGACAAGGTGCCACACATGAGGCTACTTAACAAGATAAGAGCCCATGGAATTATAGGAAGGTTACATACATGGATAGAGCATTGGCTGATTGGCAGGAAACAGAGAGTGGGAATAAAGGGATCCTATTCTGGTTGGCTGCCAGTTACCAGTGGTGTTCCACAGGGGTCCGTGTTGGGGCCGCTTCTTTTTACATTGTACATCAACGATTTGGATTATGGAATAGATGACTTTGTGGCTAAGTTTGCTGACGATACGAAGATAGGTGGAGGGGCCGGTAGTGCTGAGGAAACGGAGAGTCTGTAGAGAGACTTGGATAGATTGGAGGAATGGGCAGAGAAGTGGCAAATGAAGTACAATGTTGGAAAGTGTATGGTTATGCACTTTGGCAGAAAAAATAAACTGGCAGGCTATTATTTAAATGGGGAAAGAATTCAAAGTCCTGAGACGCAACGGGACTTGGGAGTCCTCGTACAGGATTCCCTTAACGTTAACCTCCAGGTTGAGTCGGTAGTGAAGAAGGCGAATGCAATGTTGGCATTCATTTCTAGAGGAATAGAGGATAGGAGCAGGGATGTGATGTTGAGGCTCTATAAGGCGCTGGTGAGACCTCACTTGGAGTACTGTGGGCAGTTTTGGTCTCCTTATTTAAGAAAGGACGTGCTGACATTGGAGAGGGTACAGAGAAGATTCACTAGAATGATTCCGGGAATGAGAGGGTTAACATATGAGGAACGTTTGTCCGCTCTTGGACTGTATTCCTTGGAGTTTAGAAGAATGAGGGGAGACCTCATAGAAACATTTCGAATGTTAAAAGGCATGGACAGAGTGGATGTGGCAAAGTTGTTTCCCATGATGGGGGAGTCTAGTACGAGAGGGCATGACTTCAGGATTGAAGGGCGCCCTTTCAGAACAGAAACGCGAAAAAAATCTTTTAGTCAGAGGGTAGTGAATCTATGGAATTTGTTGCCACGGGCAGCAGTGGAGGCCAAGTCATTGGGTGTATTTAAGGCAGAGATTGATAGGTATCTGAGTAGCCAGGGCATCAAAGGTTATGGTGAGAAAGCGGGGCAGTGGGACTAAATAGGATAAAATGGATCAGCTCATGATAAAATGGCGGAGCAGACTCGATGGGCCGAATGGCCTACTTCTGCTCCTTTGTCTTATGGTCTTATGGTCTAAAAAGTACTCAGCGTTATGCCTCACCAGTGCCTCATAAAGCCTCAGCATCACATCCTTGCTCTTGTATTCTAGACCTCCTGAAACGAATACTAACATTGCATTTGCCTTTCTCACCACCAACTCTACCTGCAAGTTAACCTTTAGTGTGTTCTGCACAAGAACTTCCAAGTCCCTTTGCACCTCAGATTTTGGATTTCCTCCCCATTTCGAAAATAGTCCACACATTTATTTCTACTACAAAAGGGCACGACCATGCATTTTCCAACGTTATATTTCATTTGCCACATTTGCCCATTCTCTTAATCTGTCTCAGTCCTTCTGCAGCCTACCTGTTTCCTCAACCCTACCTGCCCCTCCACCAATCTTTGTATCATCTGCAAACTTGGTTAGAAAGCTATATATTCCATTATTTAAATCATTAATCTACAGCATAATACGTGACTAGTGGTGTCCCAAAACCAACCCCAGTGGAACACCACCAGTCACCGGCAGCCAACCAGACAAGAATCCTTTCATTCCCACTCGCTGCCTCCTACCAATCAGCCAATGCTCTAACCATGCTAGTAGCTTTCCTCTAATACCGTGGGCTCTTAACTTGCCTCATGTGTGGCACCTTGTCAAAAGCCTTCTGAAAGTCCAAATATACAACATCCACTGCATCCCCTTTGCCTATCCTACTTGTAATCTCCTCAAAGAATTCCAATAGGTTCGTCAGGCAAGATTTTCCCTGAAGGAAACCATGTTGACTTTGCCCTATCTTGTCCTGTGTCATCAAGTACTCCATAATCTCATTGTTAACAATAGATTCCAACATTTTCCCAACCACTGAGTTCAGGCTAACTGGTCTATAATTTCCTTTCTGCTGCCTTCCCCCTTTCTTAAAGAGTGGCATGACATTTGCAATTTTTTCAGTCCTCCGGAACTATGCAGAGTCCAATGATTCTTGAAAGACCATTACTAATAATTCCACAATCTCTGCTGCTACCTCTTTCAGAACCCTTGGATGTAGTTCATCTGGTCCGGGTGACTTACGTATCTTTAGATCTTTCAGCTTTTTGAGCACCTCCTCCACTGCAAAAGTAACGGCACTCATTTCTCCTACCTCACACCCGTCAACACTGCTGGTGTCTTCCACAGTGAAGAATGATGCAAAATATTCAGTTAGTTCATCTGCCATCTCCTTGTCCCCCATCATTATTTCTCGGGCCTCATTTTCTAGGGGACTTATATCCACTCTCATCTCTTTTTCTATCCATTTTGATATTATTTGCTACCTTACTTTCATATTTCATCTTTTTCCCTCCTAATGATACTTCTAGTTGTTTTCTGTAGGTTTTTAAAAGCTTTCCAATCTTCTATTTTCTCGTTAATTTTTGCTTTGTTGTATGCCCTCTCTTTTGCTTTCACATTAGCGCTGGCTTCCCTTGTCAGCAACAATTATACTATTTTGCCATTTGAGTATTCCTTTGTTTTTGGAATACATTTATCCTGCGGTTTCCTCATTTTTCCCAGAAACTTAAGCCATTGCTGCTCTGCTCTCATCCCTGCCAGCACCTCATTCCAATTTACTTTGGCCAACTCCTCTCTCATACCACTGTAATTTTCTTTACTACACTAAAATACTGCTACAGGTCGACCTTCACTAATTCGGCACCCTTGGGAGCTGAGGAGTGCCGGATTAGTGAAAATACCGAATTACAAAGGGATCACATTAAACATAATCAGTGCCAGATTATCAAAGAAACCGGATTACAGGTAGTTGGATTAATGAAGGTCGACTGTACTTCAGATTTTACTTTCTCCCTATCAAATTTCAAGTCGAACTCAATCATATTGTGATCTCTACCTTCTAAGGGTTGCTTTACTTTAAGCTCTCTAATCGCCTCTGGTTCATTACATACCACCCTTTTCAGTATAGTTGATCCCCTAGTAGGCTCAAAGACAAACTGCTCTAAAAAGTCATCTGGTAGGCATTCAACAAATTTACTCTCTTGAGATCCATTACCAACCTGATTTTCTCAATCTACCTGCATGTTAAAATCGCCCGTGACTACCATAACGTGGACCTTTAGACACACCTTTTCTATCTCCCATTGTAATCTGTAGTCCACATCCCAGCTACTGTTTGGGCGCCTGTATATAATAGCCAACAGGGTTCTTTTACTCTTTCAGTTTCTTAACTCAACCCACAGCGATTCAACTTCTTCCAATGATTCAACATGTGACATCTATATCACATGTTTCTAATGATTTGATGCCATTCTTTACTAGCAGAGCCACACCACCCCCTCTGCCTACCATCCTATCCCTCTGATACAATGTGTAACCTTGGACATTCAGCTGTCAACTACAACCATCTTTCAGCCACGATTCAGTGATGGCCACAATATCATACCTGGCAATCTGTAAAAGTGCAACTAGACCATCCATCTTTTTTCTTATACTCCATGCATTGAGATATAACATTTTGAGTGTTGTATTTGCTACCTTTTTTGATTCTGCATCCCAGATTCATTGATACTCACCCTGTTGGCTGCAGTTTTGTCCTATCATCTGCCTGCCCTTCCTGATAGTCTGACTGCACGCTATCTTTGCTTTTTCACCATCCATCCTAACCTAGTACCTTCACTCTGGTTCCCACCCCCCTGCCAAATTAGACTAAACCCTCCCCAACAGCTGTAACAAACCTCTAACAAATATTAGTCCCCCTTGGGCTCAGGCACAACTCGTCCCTTTTGTACAGGTCATACCTTTCCCAGAAGAGATCCCAATGATCTAAGAACCTGAAGACCTGCCCCCTGCTCCCTTCACCAGCTTCTCAGCCACGCATTTGTCTGCTAAATCATTCTGTTTCTGACCTCACTGCTGTGTGCAACATGCAGCAAGCCGGAGATTACTACCCTGGAAGTTCGGCTTCTCAACTTTCTCCCTAGCTCTCTAAATTCTCTCTTCAGAACCTATCCACTGCTCTTGCCAAACCCATCTGAACCCCTGAACATATTCATCATGCTGAAAGTTTGTTTCCTCGGTCTCACTCATTACCTTCCTTCTTCCAGGACCCGTCATTGTCTGAAGAAGCGCAAACCGATCTGTCTGGGCTCTGCAGTCAATATATTGTTCCTTTTGGTACCATCAGACAATTAGCTTTGGGGATCTGCCAAGGAACAGCATCCAAATGAGAAAATATGCATTCTTAAAGCAACAATTAAATCATTTTCCAAATACTTCAAAGTTCATTTCAAAAAAAGTGCAATTACCAATGGAATGTACCTTCTAGCTGCTTCAGGGAAGCAACCAGCAGAATCAAAGACTACACCCAGCCCAGATATTCTCTCTTCTCCCCTCTCCCATAAGACAGAAGATACAAAAGCCTGAAAGCAAGTACCACCAGGCTCAAGGACAGCTTCTATCCCACTGTTATCAGACTAATGCGCGGTCTCTTAGTGCAGTAAGATGAGCTCCCGATGATTATGTTTTGTAAGTGCGAAACATTAATTTAATTCAAAGGAAAGCAAGGGAGCTGAGAGGAGTGAGTTGTAAGTTGGTTCTTTTCTTTAAGTGAGGCACGCACTTATCACATGGTGACATCATGATATATGCAATTCACATATTTTTACAGTTACCATAATCAATTATATAATCAGATTTACAGCAGTACTCAAATACTACTGAAATATTAAATACACAGCACTGACCTTACAATTTGCCTTGTTATTATAGCACATTTAATGTTTCAGTAATATTTGAGTAATTTTGTAAACATATTGTGAATTAAGCATTCTTTATTTCTTTGCATGATTTGTCATGGGTTCTATCTAAGAGTACATGTTTGGCATTCATTATTATGCTACCATGTTTGGCATTCATTTCTAGAGGAATAGAGTATAGGAGCAGGGATGTGATATTGAGGCTCTATAGGGCACTGGTGAGACCTCACTTGGAGTACTGTGGGCAGTTTTGGTCTCCTTATTTAAGAAAGCATGTGCTGACGTTGGAGAGGGTACAGAGAAGATTCACTAGAATGATTCCGGGAATGAGAGGGTTAACATATGAGGAACGTTTGTCCGCTCTTGGACTATATTCCTTGGAGTTTAGAAGAATGAGGGGAGACCTCATAGAAACATTTCGAATGTTAAAAGGCATGGACAGAGTGGATGTGGCAAAGTTGTTTCCCATGATGGGGGAGTCTAAGTATGAGAAGGCATGACTTCAGGATTGAAGGGCGCACTTTCAGAACAGAAATGCGAAAAAATTTTTTAGTCAGAGGGTGGTGAATCTATGGAATTTGTTGCCACGGGCAGCAGTGGAGGCCAAGTCATTGGGTGTCTTTAAGGCAGAGATTGATAGGTATCTGAATAGCCAGGGCATCAAAGGTTATGGTGAGAAGGCGGGGCAGTGGGACTAAATAGGATAAAATGGATCAGCTCATGATAAAATGGCAGAGCAGACTCGATGGGCCGAATGGCCTACTTCTGCTCCTTTGTCTTATGGTCTTATGGTCTTATGTCATATGTCACTGAAGGAAAACTGAAACATATGCAAGTTATCCCTGGCTCTGTGTTCTTCTTGTAACTAGTCTTATGTTTTGGAGTTACAAGACATAACAGTGGCGACGAGGAAATTTTGAATAAAATTGAGATGATTATCTACCTGTTGAAGTGCAGCATTTTTATTTTCTTAGCAAGGAGGAAAGATAGACATTTAAGTTAAAATGGCATAAAATAGATGAAATTCATGGGTTCATAACAGTGAGTACCAAATGATAATAATAATAAATAAATAAATAAATGCAGAGATGGCTAGCTACATCGGAAAGACAGCAGCATTTAATTGTACAACAGATATATACTGAGTGATGTATACTGAACTAATTGAATAGTATTTTAAAGAAAATGGAATAGCTGATGAGAAATAAGTGCCAGTTTTGCTGAGTGCGGTTGGTGGAGGAGCATACAGTTTGCTTAGAAGTTTAACTGCTCCAACCAAACCAGCCAGAATTAACTTTGCTAATATTGTGAACGTAAGGCAGAAACATTCAGAACCAAAACCATTGTTAATTGCTAAATACTTCAGGTTTCATTAGTGGATTTAACAGGAAGGGGATTTCATTTCAGTATATGTGGCTGAACTGAAGAAATCATCCAAGCATTGAGAGTCCAAATTTGGAATATTGTATGCAGATTTGGTTACCTACCTACAGGAAAGGGATAAATAATGTTGAAAGGGTACAGAGAAAATTTACAAGGATGTTGCTGGGACTGGAGGACCTGAGTCATATGGAAACATTGAATAGCTTAGGACTTTATTCTCTGGAATGTAGAAGATTGAGAGGATAGTTGATAAAGGTATACAAAATTATGAAGGATATACAGTAGATAGGGTAAATGCAAGCAGGCTTTTTCCACTGAGGTTGGGTGAGACTAAAACCAGAGATCATGGGTTGCAGGTGAAAGCTGAAAAGTTTAAGAGGAACATGAGGGGAAACTTCTTCACTCAGAAGATCATGAGAGTGTGGAATGAGCTGCCAGTGCAAATGGTGCAGGTGAGCTCAATTTCAACGTTTAAGAGAAGCTTGGCTAGGTATATGAATGGAAAGGGCATGGAGGACAATGATGCCGGTGCAGATCGATGGGAGTAGGAAGTTTAAATGGTTCAGCACAGACTAGCTGGGCCAAAAGGCCTGCTTCTGTGCTGTACTTTTCTATGATTCTATGACTATTGCTAGTTCAGTAATAGGTTTAATGATGCCCTGAGAGATGTTTAGTTGGTGGAATCTTACAAGGAAACTTTCAAACGCAGCTCTTAACTGAAGCACAACTCACATCTAAAAGAGCAGTTCAAACTGCAGCCAGAGGTGATATTGAGTTGCAGTTTGGAGTGAAAATGAGCAGGAACAAAATTGCAATGCCTAAACAGAAATTGGGTTCCCCGAACAAATTATGTTACCATTGTGGCAGGGGCTCAGATATGCCAGACCAATGAACCTTTAAAGGAGAAACTTAGAGGTTTAAAGGATAAACTTGCAGAAAATGTCAGTTGTAGGGAAATTGTTGGAGAAAATTCTTAGGGATAAGATATATGAGCATTTGGGAACCCATGGCCTAACTAGGGAGAGCCAGCATGCCTTTGTACGTGGCAGGTTATGCCTTACCAACTTGATGAGTTTTTTGACAAGGTGATGAGTGAGATTGATGAGGGTAGGGTAGTGGATGTTATTGACATGGACTTTATTAAGGCATTTGACAAAGTCCATCATGGGAAGCTAATCCAGAAGATTAGCTTCTGGATGGGGTCTGTGGCGAATTGCCTGTTTGGATTCAGAACTGGCTTGCGCATAGAAGTCAGAGGGTAATGGTTGAAGAGATATATTTGAGCTGGAGCTCTGTCAATAGTGATGTTCTGCAGGGATCTGTGCTGGGACCTCTGCTGCTTGTGATGTATAGGAATGAGCTGGATGAAAATATAGATGAGTGGGTTAGTAAATTTGCTGATGATACCACGATTGGTGGAGTTGAGGATAGTGTAGAAGACTGCCAAAGAAAACGGTGCAATGTAGATCAGTTGTAAATACAGGTTGAGAAATGCCAGATGGAATTTAACCCAGATAAATGTAAGGTGTTACACCTTGGAAGGGAAAATGCAAGAAGATAGTACACTGTTAAGGGCAAGATCCTTAACAGTGTTGCTGAGCAGAGGGATCTTGGGATCCAAGTTCATAGCTCCTTGAAAGTGGCTACACAGGTCAATAAGGTGGTTAAGAAGGTGTATGGAATGCTTGCTTTTATTAGTTGAGGCACTGAGTTCAAAAGTCAGGAGGTTACGTTGCAACTTTATAAAACTCTAGTTGGGCCACATCTAAAGTATTGTATACAAATCTGGTTGCCACACCATAGGAAGGATTTGAGGCTTTGGAGAGTGTGCAGAATAGGTTTACAAGGCTGCTGCCTGGTTTAGAGTATCACGGTCCTGACCATTAATTCCCCACATTCTCCTAATTGCCTTTGATTGTGGCACACCTGATTCTCATCTAAACCTGCAGCATAAATTTCCAGGGTTTGCATCCACTCATCACTAGGTTGTTGTTTTAGCTCGTGTGGTAATTCACATTCCTGGCCACTCAGGATTGTGTATTCTAAGTTTTACTACCGTACCGAGGTCTACCTGTGTAACTCTGTCTCTCCATGTCAAGATAAGTATCGCCTGCCGCTTGCCTTTCCATTTGTCACTTAGCTCAGCAACGCTCTGTGTTAAGATAAGGGTTGCCTGCCGCCTACCTTTCTGTTTGCCGTTCAACTCCAGCAATGCTTCGTGTCAAGTTCCAGCCACGCTCACGCCCTCGTCTGCATCGTCTCCGTGCCAGTGTCCTGCGTTTGGGTTCGCCCCCGTGCCTTACAACATAGAGGGCTTGTGTTATCGCGACGGGTTGGATGAATTTGGGTTACTTTCTCTGGAGCGTCGGAGGCTGAGAGGAGATCTGATAGATGTTTACAAGATTATGAGAGGCATGAGTAGAGTGGGCAGAGTGTATCTGTTTCTCAGGTTTGAAATGTCTAATACCAGAGGGCATATATTGAAGGTGAGAGAGGGTAGGTCAAGGGGGATGTGAGGGGTAGGTTTTTTACTTACAGTCATGGATGCCTGGAACGCGCAGCCTGGTATGGTGGTAAAGGCAAATACATTACAGGCTTTTAAGAGACATTTGGATAGGCACATGGATGTAAGGGAAATGGAGGGATATGGACATGGAGTAGGTAGGAGGGATTAGTGTTTTTGTGTTCTTGACTTGCTTTTTAGCTGCTTTGGTGCAACATTGTGTGCTAAGTGGCCTGTTCTTGTGCTGTACTGTTCTATTTTCTATGCAAATGCAACAAAGTAAGAGACATACAAACAGCACGTCAAGCAGAGAAAGTAAATGGACTACACAGGGAAAAGGGTAAAACATCAAGTTGCAGATTCAAAAAGAGCTGTAAACTGTATGCTGTTAACGAAATATCTGATAATGATGAGAGTGATTCAGGACTTGGTAGTCTTAAGATGTACAGTATGAAAACTAACAATAGACAAGCAATATGGTTTACACTGAAGTGAACAGCAAATTAATTCAAATGGAATTGGACACCGGCTCAGTGATTTCATTTATTCCACAAAATCAATTTGAACAACACTTCAAAGATAATGAACTGAAGCCTGCTGATATCCTACTAAGAATTTATACTGGAGAAAAGATAACTCCCGTGGGAATGACATTCGTAACGGTGAACTATAACAACCAACAAGCCACATTAGGTAAAAACGGGAGGACCAGGATTGTGGGGCTATGATTGGCTAGGACAACTGCAACTTGATTGAAGATCCATT
Source organism: Mobula birostris (assembly GCF_030028105.1). Classification (NCBI taxonomy): domain Eukaryota; kingdom Metazoa; phylum Chordata; class Chondrichthyes; order Myliobatiformes; family Myliobatidae; genus Mobula; species Mobula birostris. The sequence continues at coordinate 6,793,017 of NC_092375.1, read as the reverse complement.
TACAATTTGCATGCCACCCCTTGCAATCAAGACAAGTGAAAGCGAATTAAGAAATATACTGGATGATTTCACAGCGGTGTTCAAGGATGGCATTGGAAAACGCAAACATGTCAAGGGTAAAATAGTGTTAAATTAACAAGCCACACCCAAGTTTTACGAAGCTTGACTGGTTCCTTATACCATCTGTGATAAAGTAACCAGTGAGCTGGATTGCATGGAGGCTGAAGGAATTGTCTCCAAGCTTGAGTAGAACCCATAGACAACACCAGTAGTGTCAGTAACCTAGAAGAATGTGTCTGGCAGGATCTGTGTTGATCTTAAAGTCACCATCAACCCAATACTGAAAGTAGATCAGTACCCTCTGGCAAAATCTTTCTGGAGGGAAACACTTCAGCAAAGTGGATGTTGCTATGCCCCTTTACAGGTGATGGTTGAAGAAGAGTTCAGAGTCCTCATAGGGCCTCTGCCCCTTCTCCCTAGAGTCCTGACGAAGGGTTCTGGCCCAAAACGTTGACTCATTGTTTCCACGGATGCTGCCCGACCTGCTGAGTTCCTCCAGCATGTTGTAAGAGTTCAGAGTGTTTTCTCACCATAAACACTCACAAAGATCTTTATCGCTCTTTTAAAGATAGGCTTATTTTTAAGAGTAACATCTGTACCTGTCCTCCGGCAGAAAGCCATGGACCAGGTGTGGCACGGCTGCTCAGGCACTCAGTGTTACCTGAATGACATCATTGTTACTGGTGGGAATTGCAAGGAACATCACCAAAATCTCAAAGTGTTAAAAAGACGAGAAGATTATGGGCTCAGAGCATAATGCAATTGACACACAAGATCTACACAAGTGTACTGAGAAAATTCAAGTAGTGGTGGATGCCCCAAGGCCAAAGGATGTGTTGCAGTTTCGGTCCTTTTTAGAGTTTGTCAAACCTGGCTCTATGTTCCACCCCTTGTGCAGTTATGTCACGTGTTATGAGTGATGGAAGTGAACACCCCATAGCTTTTGCATCACATTCCCTTACCTCTGCAGAGAAAAATTACTCACAGATTGACGGAAAAGCCTTGAGTCTGATTTGGGGTGTAAAATATTTCAACCAGTACTCCCTCATTACTGATCATCAATCAAAGTTCAAAGTTCAAAGTACATTTATTATCCTGAAGAAGGGCCTCGGCCAGAAGTTTGACTGTTTATTCATTTCCATAAATGCCGCCTACATAAGAAATAGGAGCAGGAGTCGGCTATCTGGCCCATCGAGCCTGCCCCGCCATTCAATAAGATCATGGCTGATCTGGCCATAGACTCATCTCCACCTACCTGCCTTTTCTCCACAACCCTTAATTCCCCTACTATGCAAAAATCTATCCAACCTTGTCTTAAATATATGTACTGAGGTAGCCTCCATTGCTTCATTGGGCAGAGAATTCCACACATTCACCACTCTCTAGGAAAAGCAATTCATCCTCATCTCTATCTTAAATCTACTCCACCAAATCTTGAAGCTATGTCTCCTAGTTCTAGTCTCACCTACCAGTGGAAACAACTTTCCTGCCTCTATCTTATCTATTCCTTTTATAAGTATAGCCCCCTGGTAAGCCTCAGGCTCGTTCAGCTCACTTCCGTCTAGGGGGGAGCAGCCTTCGGCCCCGCCAAACTGGGTAATCAAGTTTGTGTGGATGCTGTGTGATGCACCCCACCCCGCCAAATAACAGACAATGCACCAGATACGATTAAATGATTACACTTTATAGATCTTACTGGAACTATGTAATTAATAGAGATAAAATATAAAAGGAAAATAAAAGTCGCCAAACTTATCAAAGTTCAACCATTTCTTGCACAACAGTTGGAGCTCAATTTATGGAGTCTTCTTTCCACCATTCGATCCCTTCTGACCTCCTCAACTCGCCGCCTGGGACCAACCATGGTGGTCAACCAGAGTGCGTCCAGCACATCCAGTCCTCTTTGGTTCTCCTCCCCAAAACCCTGGGGCTCGGACTCCCGCTCGGGGTCCATTCTGTCATCCAGTTTACAGCATTGCATCTTCTCTCTCTGTCCCCATCCACCTTCTGCCCCAAAGCCTGCGAAAAACAATAGCTTACAGACACGCAAGAAAGAATAACATCTATCCCAATTGGTTAGCAAGTGAATACAATCCTCATTATCAGTAATATAACCCAAACAAGCTTCTAGAGAGAGAACTTTCTCAGCAGTTAACATAACAAAGAAGCCATTTTATTCTAACCTAACAAAGAAGCCATTTTGATTAGCCTCAGCAGTAACATAAAAGAAGAAACCCCTTACATAATTTCATATGTTTCTATAATATGTCCTCTCATTCTTCTGAATTCCAGCGATTACAGTGCCAGGCAACTCAATCTCGCCTCATAGTCTAAACCCCTCAAATCTGGAGTCAAATTGCCTGGCCTGCTGAGTTCCTCCAGCATTTTGTGTGAGATGCTCTGGATTTCCAGCATCTGCAGATTTCCTCATGTTTACATTTATGATCAATGTGTATTTTATACAACCTTGTCTCCTTACAGGCAGCCACAAATCAAAGAAACCCAGTGGTACCCATGAAAAACAATGCCATATGCTCAAAGTGCAGAAAAAAATGTGTGAACAATGAACGTAAGCAGATAACATTCAGAACTGAAGTCCACAGCCACGAAACCAGTCATCACCACAGTCAAATCAGGTGCCTGTTAGTTGCAGGCCACAGCCTCAGTTCAGCACAGAGACAGGCAAACCTCACAGAGCAGTGAGTCCCTCCTCAATCCCCGACACCTTGACCTTTTCAATCTGGCCCAGTACTTAAATCATCCACACCCTGGGTCATACCTCACTCTTAGACATGGGTCTTGCTGCTTCATTACACTCTTGGGCCCAGACCATATTCGGCCTATACCAGACCTTTCCAATCCGGCTCGGCACTTAAATCAATCAAACCTCAAATATTCTCTCGCTCTCGGGCCCGGGCCTCACCAAATCTACTCTGCATTGAATCCGCTCACTTCATCTCTGCTCTGCTGCATCGAATTGCATCCAAGTCCCCTCCAACAATGGCCAAACGTTGGCTCATTCCCCAGGTCAAGCTGCCTTGCTTCAACATGTACATACCATGCCACAACTGTTGTGCACCTTCAAGACTTCAGCTTCAAAAGTGCAGGATAATCAGAGCTGTGGATTGAAAATGGACTGCTAGTGTCCATTTTCCATCCACAGAAGGGTGTTCCACTAACAGCAGCAGCATAAATGCAGAGCTGGGCTCTGCTTCTTGGCAGACACAATTACAAGATCAAATTCAAGAGTACAGCAAAACATGGAAATGCCGATGGATTATCCTGTCTAGTCTTGGAAAAGGAAATACATGAAAAACTTACAAAAGAGGACACTCTTTTACAAAAGAGGACTTTGAAGAAGATGTAACCTGCGAACAGCCATTGGCAGTAGCAGAACATTGCATACACAATGACCACAGGGTTGACTTCAATGGAACAAAACCATTGTACCATGCCAATGGCTTTTGGGAAAGCATTGAAATAACACTAGAGAATAAGAATTTTAACAAAGCTGAAGGTCTTGCTCTAAGTACTCTAAGTGAGAACTGGAATATGATTTTAAACAAGGGTGGGACAGCGGAAACCTGCTCCTAACTTGGTAAGCGGCTTCACGTGTGGCACCTTGTCAAAGGCCTTCTGAAAATCCAAATACACAGCATCCACTTTATCTATCCCACTTGTAATCTCCTCAAAGAATTCCAACAGGTTCATCAGGCAAGACTTTCCCTTAACCATGCTGACTTGTCACCAAGTACTCCATATGCTCATCCTTAACAATTGACTCCAACATCTTCCCAACCACTGAGGTCAGGCTAACTGGTCTATCATTTCCTTTATGCTGCCTCCTTCCTTTCTCAAAAAGTGGAGGGACATTTGCAATTTTCCAGTCTTCCAGAACCATGCCAGAGTCCAATGATTTTTGGAGGATCATTACTAATGCCTTTACAAACTCTACCACTACTTCTTTCAGAACCCTTGGGTACAGTCATCTGGTCTGGGTGACTTAAGTACCTTTGGGTCTTTCAGCTTTTTGTGCACCTTCTCCCTTGTAATAGTAACTGCACCCACCCTTCAACAGCTGACACACTGCTAGTTTCTTCCATAGTGACATGTCGAACTTTGCAGCAAATGGGCTACGTCAGCAGAAGACCACGAACATACACTCAGTGACTACTTCATTACTTACAGGAAGTGGCCACTGAGTGCTAGCTAGCACCAAGGTAATGAATAAATGGGTAAGGCTGTGCATACCAACAGTTGTGCCTCACTGCATGGTTGCCTGGATTTTTGAGTGGGATTTCAGCCCAGAACTCTCAAACTCAGAAGTAAGAGTATTGTTGGACATGGAGCCCAACATTCACATAAGAATCAAAAATCACCCCGGCTCTTTCAAATTGAAAGCACTTCCTTTCTTTTGTTACTTTTAATGGGGTTTTCTTTAACATGGCAGCCTGCATAAAATCTCAGCATGGATGCTAGAATTTTAACCTTTAACACAAAGAGTTTCAAGGTATTGTGTAATGTTTTTGTAAGAACTTAGTCAACGTAGAACGAATTCCCAGACCTTGTGAATTGCAAAAAAAAAGTCCCAGATTCTTCATCTGTTTCTCTGGCCAGCTTTGTAGACACACTCACAAGCAGACAAAACTTCTATAGTCCGTGTGCAGTTCTGGTAATTAATTGCTCTTTCTGGGGCCAGATACAAAACTCTATTAACTTTTCACAGAGTGCTGTTTCTCTAGGCTCGAATCCAACATAAGCCGTTAAGAGGAGAGTCGAGTTGTTTTCGAGTAAAGTGAACAAGTCTGTTTAGACCCAGTGTGAAATATTACCTGTTGTACCCTCAAACACAGGACGAAACCATGTTGGAATTCTTGAAGGCACTTTCCATCTAGTCCCACCCTCCTGCACTCTCACCACAGTTCTGCAGATAGTGTTTCTCAAAGTACTTATCAATTTTCTTTGAAGATTTCTGTTCAGTGGTGCATTCCAGATTGCAGAGCCCTGCAGAGTGAAACAAAATTTTCTGAAACGCCTTTTAGAAGCAGTATCCTTCTTCAACAGGATACTGCTTCAAATAGAATAATTCAAGATAGTTACATGTAGTTTCTTGTACACAATCAGAATCAGGTTAAATAACACTGGTACACGTCGTGAAACTTGTTAACTTGCGGCAGCAGTACAATGCAATACATGATAAATATAGAAAAAGTGAATTACAGTAAGTATATATATGTGTATTAAATAGTTAAATTAAAATAGGTTGCGCAAAAAAGAAAAAAAGAGTAGGATTCCATGGGTTCAATATCCATTTTGAAATCGGATGGTGGAGGGGAAGAACCTATTCCTGAATCATTGAGTGTGTGCCTTTGGGCATCTGTACCACCTCCCTGATGGTGACAATGAGAAGAGGGCCTGTCCTGGGTAATGGGGTTCTTGGTGATGAACTCTGCCTTCCTGAGGCACCGCTCCTTGAAGATGTCTTGGATACTACAGATGCTAGTACCCATGATGGAGCTGACTAATTTTACAACTCTCTGTAGCTTCTTTCGATCCGGTGCAGTAGCTGCCCCTTACCAGACAGTGATGCAACCAATCAGAATGCTCTCCACGTAGAAGATTTTGTGTAAAGGAAAACAATATAATTGCTACATCTGATGCAGCAAAAACAAAACACAATAAGATATAGGCATCTGTTAGTCTCGTGAGACCATGGATTTGCACCTTGGAAGCTTTCCAGGGCGCAGGCCTGGGCGAGGTTGTATGGAAGACCGGCAGTTGCCCATGCTGCAAGTCTCCCCTCTCCACGCCACCAATGTTGTCCAAGGGAAGGGCATTAGGACCCATACAGCTTGGCACTGGTGTCGTCGCAGAGCAATGTGTGGTTAAGTATCTTGCTCAATGACACAACACGCTGCCTCAGCTGAGGCTCAGACTAGACCGACGCCTTAACCACTTGGCCACGAGCCAACACACAATAAGATAAAGAACACAATAATAATTTTAAAAGATGCACAAATATAAATGCATAAAATAGCTTAAATGCGTAGATTGATTGTACATAAAGTGACACTAGGCACATGAATGTCTGTACATAAAGTGGCTGACATGAAATGATAACGTAGTGGTGGTTGGGAGTGTGGAGGGTTGGGTTAGTGGGTGGAGGTGTTGATCAGCCTTACTGCTTACGAGGAAAGATGAGTGAGCTAGTGCTTTTAAACGTAGAAGTCTGATTAATGCTTTTAAACATCAATGGGCAGCAATCAGCATGTTAGGTCATTCACTAGTGATGCAGCACAAGGTTTGAAAAGAGCTCAGAGGCTTTTGGCTTTTTCTCAGCAGGTGTCAATCAGTCCGAGAAGTCATTGGTTGGTGACGCAGCGTGAGGTTTAAAAAGAGCTTGGTTGAATTTTGACTCTTTTCTCAACAGGTGACAATCAGCGTCGGGCCAATAAAAAGAAAGGAGCAGAATGGCCATTGTTGGAATGGGGCATTGTTAGAGTAGTCTGGTTTTGGCTCAACAGTCTTAGGTGAGAATATACTTGTTCAAGCACAGACGCAGGCTCTAAGTAAAAAGGTTTCTCGTAAGTTTTTTTTCTGTAGTTTTAGTGCGTTGAGAATGGGTCCAGAGTAAGTGTTATGTTCCTTGTTTGGGAACTTTGGGAGACCTCCAGCCTTCCTGATAACTACATCTGCATGAAATGCACCAAACGGCTGCTCCTTAGAGGCCATGTTAAGGAATTGGAGATGCAGCTCAAATATCTTCAGCTCATATGGGAGAATGATGAGGGATATAGATGGGAGCTATAGGGAAGTAGTCACGCCTCAGTTGCAGGAGGCAAGTGACTGTCAGGAGAGGGAAAGGGAAAAGACAGCCATTACAGAGTACTCTTGTGGCTGTTCCCCACAATAATAAGTGTACTGTTAGGAGGGGGGGGCCTCTGTCTCTGGTACTGAGTCTAGCTCTGTGGCTCTGAAGGGAAGGGGGGAGAAGAGGTGCGCCATATTGACAGGGGATATCATAATTAGTGGAGCAGAAAGCAGATCCTGTGGATTGAAAGAGACACCCGGATGGTATGTTGGCCCCCTGTCCCCAGGATCTAAGGTCAGGGATGTCTTGGATCAGATCCATGGCATTCTAAAGGGGGAGGGAGAAGAGCTAGCAGTCATGGTACCAATTGCATAGATAGAAAAAGGGAGGGGGTCCTGAAGAGAGAATATGGGGGTTAGGCAGAAAGTTGAAAAGGATGTCCTTCAGGGTAGTAATTTCTGGATTACTGTCTATGCCATGTGCCAGTGAGGGTAAGAATAGGATGATTTGGCAGATGAATGTGTGGTTGAGGAATTGGTGCAAGGGGCAGGGTTTCAGATTTATGGAACATCGGGATCTCTTCTGGGAAGGAATAACCTGTGCAAAAAGGATGGGTTACCTGAGGGAGACGAATTTCCTTGTGGGCAGGTTTGCTAGAACTGTAGGGGAGGGTTTAATCTAACTTGACGGAGGGATGGGAACTGGAGTGATAGTGCTGAGTACAGGGCATTTGGCATACAAGTAGATGCGGTGTGTAATGAGACTGTGAGGAAGGACAGGCAGATGATCAGGCAAAATTGCAGTCAGTAGGAAGAGTTAAAGTGTCACAGAGAGCCAAAATCAAAAGGGGTGTTGGAATTCAGAACTGAAGGTGTTATACTTGAATGCAGGCAGTATGGAGTATACAGATCATCTTGCAGCACAGTCTGAGATTGACAGGTATGACATTATGGGCATCATTGAGTCATGGCTCAAAGAAGATTATAATTGGGAGCTGAACATGCAAAGATGCATATTGTATCAAAAGGACAAGCAGGAAGGTGGGGGGGGGTGGCATGGCTCTGTTGGGGAAAAAATTGAAATCAAATCCTTAGAAAGAGGTGACATAGGATTGGAATATGTACCCATGCTTGTGGATGGAGTTAAGAAGCTGCAAGTGTAAAATGATCCTGATGGGAGTTATATACAGCCCTCTGAATAGTAGCCAGGATGCGGACTACAAATTACAATGGTAGAGAGAAAAGATATGTAGAAAGGGCAATGTTGTGATAATCGTGGGGGATTTTTAATATGCAGGTATTGGGAAAATTCGGTTGTTGCTGGATCCTTAAAAAGGGAATTTATAGAATGGCCATGAGATGACTTTTTGGAGCAGCTTGTGGTTGTGCCCACCAGGGGAATGACAATTTTAGATTGGGTGTTATGTTGTGACCCAGATTCAATTTAGAATCTTAAGGTAAAGGAACCCTTCGGAGAAAGTGATCATAATCTGATAGAATTCATCTGGAAGTTTAAGAAGGAGAAGCTAAAATCAGATGTATCAGTATTACAGTGGAGTAAAGGGGAATTACAGAGGCATGAGAGAGGAGCTGGCCAAAGCTGATTGTAAAGGGGCATTAACAGGGATGGCAGAAGAACGGCAATGGCTGGGGTTTCTGGGGAAATTTGGAAGGCACAGGAAAGATAAATCCCAAAGATGAAGAAGTATTCTAAAGGGAGGATGAGGCAAGCATGGCTGACATGGGAAATCAATGACAGCATAAAAGCAAAAGAGGGGGTATATACTATAACAATAATTATTGGAAAGGTAGAGGATAGAGAGAGAGAGAGACAATGGATATCACTTGTCCTGCTGAAAGGTCTCAGTTCGAAACGTCAACTGTACTCTTTTCCATAGGTGCTGCCTGGCCTGCTGAGTTCCTCCAGTATTTTGTGTGTTGCTTAGATTTCCAGCATCTGCAGATTTTCCTTTTGGATGTTGTTTGTTGTTATTTTCAGAAGATCTTTGAGAAGGTGCTGCATATGAAGCTGCTTAACAAAATAAGAGTTTAGAACTGGAGTTTAGAAGAATGAGGGAGATCTCATTCAAACCTATCTAATATTGAAAGGTCTGGATAGAGTGGATATGGAGAGGATGTTTCCTATAGTGGGGGAGTCTAGGACCAGAGGGCACAGTCTCAGAATTGAGGGATATCCATTTAGAATAGAGGAGGAAAATTTTCTTCTGCCAGAGAATGCTGAATCTGTGGAATTCTTTGCTACAGATGGCCATGCAGGCCAAATCATTGGGTATATTTAAGGCAAAGGTTGATAGGTTCTTAATTAATCAGGACATCAAAGGTTATGAGGAAAAGGCAGGAGAATGGGGTTGAAAGGCAAGATGGAATGGCAAAGCAGACTGAATGGGCCAAACGGCCTAATTCTGCTCCTAGCTCTTATAGTTTTATGGTCTTTTTACGCAAGTTGAGTATGATGTTCTCTAAAGGGGTTGTCAATCGGTTGGTCCTCAGGTGGCTGTAGAGGCTGATCCGGGATCCACATAACCAGGATTTTAGGGTGGATTCCCTTAATGGAGAGGGACATCGAACATAGAACCATACAGCACAGTACAGGCCCTTTGGCCCATGATGTTTTATCAAACTTTTAACCTAGTCTAGGATCAATCTACCCCTGAGCCTCACGAATGCCCCCAAGGTATCTGCCTTTACCTAAACCCCTGGCAATGTGTTTCAGACTCCCATCTCTCTCAGAGGTAAAAGAATTACCTCTGACATTTGCCTATACTTTCCTCCAATCACCTGCCAGCTTGCCCTTGTTAAGTTTTATAACTCCAGAATCTAACTGAAAGAAAATCACAGGAGCCAAAATGGGTATATTGGGTTTATCTTTAGTGAGGCACTCATATATGGTGCGGTGGTGTAATGTCATATGCCATTCATGTACTTCATGTAACCCGTAATGAATTATGTAAACAATCAAAGAATGCTTAACTAGACAATATATTTACAATATTACTCAAATGTTAAATACACTACACTCCTCCCTGCTTAGCAATAAATTCCAACTCAGTACAGAATGCATGTCAATTCAAATATGCAAAGTATAGCTCACTAATCATCTGTTATATATAACCACAGTATACTAGATAATGCAACTACTATACAGACATCCACACAGCATAGTCAGCTTTAAATTGTCCCTTTCAGGCCTAAAGATTTTATTACCGTGGAAGATTTCTTCCTCTTATGCGTTAGTTTTTCCTGACAAGGTAAGGGGGGTGTGCGTTCGCTCTGTTGGCAGGTGAGACTTGTGGCAGAGGAACAATCTCAGGTTCTGGGGCCTTCTCTGTGGTGGTTGTAGGAGTTGACTCTGGGACTGCAGGAAGTGGTTCTGACAGCTCTGGACACTGTTCTTCTCCAGCAATCGACTCTGGTCTCCCTAACTGATCGATGTGTCGTCTCCAAATGACATCAGACACAATCTCCACTGTGTAGGAGAGTGGTCCAGTTCTGTCCTTAATCTTTCCGAGTATCCCCTTTTGATCATCCCTGCATTCCCTCACCAGGACTACTTGTCAAGGACTGAAACCTCAAACCTCCTTGCTTCAGGAACCTTCAATTTGTCCCAGCTGTTTGTCCTGCATACTACTGAGACTGGGCTTGAGGAGATCCAGGCATGAGTGTAAGGGACAACCCAGGAATAGCATAGCTGGTGTGTTGTTGGTTATGGAGTGTGCTGCGTTGTGATGTGCAAGGAGGAAATTGGTGAGCTTCTGAATCAGTGTCGGTGTAGTGTGTTTGGTTGACATTGCTTGCAGTGTGTTCTTTAGACTCTGGACAAACCTTTCCACCAAGCCATTTGCAGCCTGGTGGTACAGTGCAGAAGTAATATGTCTTATTCCATTCATTTTAGAAATGACCAAAACTGCTCTGCAACGAACTGTGGTCCATTGTCACTGATGAAGTATTCTGGAACACCTGTCCTTGAGAAAAGGTTGACAGGCAGGAGGCAGCAAGTGGGAATAAAGGGGGCTTTTTCTGGTTGGCTGCCGGTGACTAGTGGTGTTCCTCAGGGTCAGTATTGGGACCGCTACTTTTCACATTGTCAATGATTTGGATAATGGAATTGATGGCTTTGTGGCAAAGTTCATGGATGACATGAAGGTAGGTGGAGGAGTAGGTAGTGCTGATGAAGCAATGCGATTGCAGCAGGACTTAGACAAATTGGAAATTAGACTTGAGAAATGTGTGTCCATGAGTGATTGGCAAAACCCACATGAAATCTCTGCCAGGGCAATGCAAGCCCTTCCCAGGGATGGAGAAGCACTGCTCTTGGCATCTTCTGGATGTGTTGGCATCCCATACAGTGCATGCAAGCTGCCAATCTGCTGATCTATGCCAGGCCACCAGACAAACCTTTGAGCCAACCCTTTCATGTTGACCATGCTCAGATGACAGGCATGTACCTCCTCCAACACTTTAGTTCTCAGCCTAGATGGTACAACAACTCTCATTCCCTACTTAAAGCAGCCACATCAAGAATAAGTTCATCCCAGCGCTGGTAAAGATTGGATTTCTGCTGCATATTCCAGCCATTTTAGGTGACCATAAACACCTGAGATGGTGTGGTGTCTTTTCTGGTTTCCCTTTGTCTCATCTCTGCTGTAGTAGGAATGGGCTTTGTAAAACTTGGCTGTGGCATTTTCATATAATACTATTTTACCCTTGATATGTTTGAGTTTTCCAATGATGTCCTTGAACACTGCTGTGGTATCATCCAGTACCTTCTCTAATTCACTTTCAGTTGACTTGATTGTAGGGAATGTGGCATGCAAATGGTAGATGGATCTCCAATCAAGTTGTGGTTGTCTCAGCCAATCATGACTCCACAATGCTGGCCCTCCTACTTTTACCACCTACAAGCCCAATGTGACTTGCTAGTTGTTATATTTCACTGTTATGAATGTCATTCCCACAGGAGTTATCTTTGTTTCCAGTATAAGTTCCTCGTTGGATATCTGTAAGCTTCTGTTCAGTATCTTTGAAGTAACTTTCAAACTGATTTTGTGGAATGACTGAAACAGCCGAGCCACTGTTGAATTCCATTTTAATTATTTTGCTGTTCAGTTCTGGTGTAAGCCATATTGCTGGTCTCTTTTCAGTCTTCACATTCTAAATCTCAAGGCTATTCAGTCCTGTGTCAATCTCATCATTATCAGATTTTTCATCAACAGCATGCAGATTCATGCCGTTTTTGAAATTGCAACTTGACTTTTTTGTCTTTTTCTCTTCCCTGTGAATTCCATTTACTTTTATCTGCCTGACATGTTCTTTGTATGTCCTATTTTGTAGCATTTTCTGCAAGGTTCAACTTTAAGTCTGCAATGATCTGATCTATGTGAGCCCCTGCCACAATGGTAATGTAATTTGGTTGACCAGACAGATTGCTATTTAGATATTGCAATTTTGCCTAGTATGGGGGTAGAGACAAATAAATTGGAGGCTTTTAAGAGACACTTAGATAGGCACATGGATTTAAGGAAGATGGAGGGATATGGACATGGTGTAGGTAGGAAGGATTAGTGTTTGGATGTTTTTGATTTGTTTCCTAGCTGGTTTGGCACAACTTGTGGGCCAACTTGCTCATTCCTGTGCTGTACTGTTCTACGCTCTTTCAAACAATTTTATCAAATATTACTGAAATATTAAATACACTACAGTCTTTGATAAGGTGCCACACATGAGGCTACTTAACAAGATAAAATCCAATGGCGTTACAGGAAAAATACTGGCATGGATACAGGAAAGATACAGGCACAGAAAGCAGAATGGCTGACAGGCAGGAGGCAGCGAGTGGGAATAAAAGGGGCTTTTTCTGGTTGGCTGCCAGTGACTAGTGGTGTTCCTCAGGATCAGTATTGGGACTGCTACTTTTCACATTATCAGTGATCTGGATAATGGAATTGATGGCTTTGTGGCAAAATTCGTGGATGACACGAAGGTAGGTGGAGGAGTAGGTAGTGCTGATGAAGCAATGTGATTGCAGCAGGACTTAGACAAATTGGAAGAATGGGCAAAAAAGTGGCAGATGGAATACAGTGTTGGGAAATGTACGATAATGCATTTTGGTAAAAGGAACCATAATGTGGACTATTATCTAAATGGAGAGAAGGTTCAAACATCGGAGGTGCAGAGGAACTCTGAAGTGCTCGTGCAAGACTCCCAGAAGGTTAATTTACAGGTTGAGTCTGTAGTGAAGAGGCAAATGCAATGTTGGCATTTATTTCAAGGAAAGTGGAATTTAAAAGCAAGGAGATAATGCTGAACCTTTATAAGACACTAGTCAGGCTGAACTTGGAGTATTGTCTACAGTTTTGGGCCCCATATCTCAGAAAGGATGTGTTGTCATTGGAGAGAGTCCAGAGGAGGTTCACAAGGATGATTCTGGGAATGAAAGGGTTAACATATGAGGAGTGTTTCGCAGTTTTAGGCCTGTACTCACTGGAATTTTGAAGAATACAGGGGAATCTCATTGAAACCTACCAAATGTTGAAAGGACTAGGTGGGCTGATGTGGGGAGGATGTTTCCAATGGTGGGGATATCCAGAACTAGAGGACACAGCCTCAAAATTGAAGGGCAACCCTTCAGAACAGAAGTAAGGAGGAACTTCTTTAGCCAGAGAGTAACAAATCTGTGGAATGCTCTGCTGGAGACTGCAGTGGAGATCAAGTCCATACGTATATTTAATGTGGAATTTGATTGCTTCCTGATCGGTCGGGGCATCAAAGGATATGGCGAGAAGGCAGGTGTATGGGGTTGAGTGGGATCTGGGATCAGCCATGATGGAATGGTGGAGAAGACTCTGCCAATGGCCTGATTCTGCTTCTGTGTCTTATGATCTTATGGCCTTCCTTCCCTTCCACCACCCTCAACCTTCTTATTCTGGCTTCTGCCTCCTTTCTTCCAGTCTTGATGAAGGGTCTCAGTCTGAAGTGTCAATTGTTTATGTCTCTCTGTATTTGCTGCCTAACCTTCAGAATTGCTCCATCATTTTGTGTGTTGCTTAAGATTTCCAGCATCTGCATAATATCTTGTACCTATAACCTCGAGTTTTATTTTGCATGAGTGGGAATATTTATACTGTCTTATGGGGCAATCACATCATCTTAAGGACCACAATCAGAGCATTTCTTTTTTCTAGATTTGGATAGTTATGATCTCTGATGTTATCCTCTTTTGTGCTTTGTGAAATGTTTCGATCGAGGCCTGAAGATCAAGCTCGTGAGTAGAGAGTCCTACCGTCGGTACTCAGAAGTCGGCAAAGTCTGAAGGGAAGAGCCAGACGTCAAAGTCCAGAGGTCAGCCAGTCTGAAGCTAGAAGCTGGAAGTCTGTAGATAGACAGCCGAGGACCCTGGGTCAGCTTATTTGCAGGTCAAAGGCCCGAAGTCTCAGGTCCAGGCCAGGGAGTGGAGGTTAGAGACCCAATATCTGTGTCTGAGAGTCCCAGGAGGCCCAGAGGCAGCCTGTTCTATGGTTGTACATACTGTAGGACTGTCTGTGTGTGTGAGAGCATGAAAGGGGATTGCTTTGGTGTTGTTTGGTTTTGTTGTTGCTGTTGTTACTGCTGCTTGTGTTGTTCTGCTGAACATTGTGGGTGTGCTAGGCTGGTGCCTGAATGTGTGGCGACACATGGGGGCGGCCCCCAGCACATCCTTGTTAATGCATACTACACATTTCACTGCGTGTTTCAGAATCAGAATCAGGTTCATTATTACTCGACATATTGTGAAATTTGTTGTTTTGCAGTAGCAGTACATTGCAATAGATAATAATAAAAACTGTGAATTACAGTGAGAAGCGTATATAAATTATATATAAATATGTTAAATTAAATAAATAGTGCAAAAAAAAAAGTAGTGAGATAGTTTTCATGGGCTAATTGTTCATTCACAAATCTGATGGTGGAGGGGAAGAAGCTGTTCCTGAACCAGTGTATTCAGCCTCCTGTACCTCCTCCCTAATGGTAGAAATGAGAAGACGGCATGCCCTGGATGATGGGGGTCCTTCATGATGGATGCTGCCTTCGTGAGGCGTCACTCCTTAACCATAAGACCATAAAACATAGGAGCAGATTTTGACCAGTTGGTACCCAACAACCTGAGCTCCACAGCTGCCTGTGATAACAAGTTCCTCAAATTCACCACTCTCTGGCTAAAGAAATCTTTCCACACCTCTGTTTCAAATGGACACCCCTCTACCCTGAGGCTGTGCCCTCTTGTCCTAGTCTTCCCAACACAGGAAACATCCTTTCCACATCTACACTGTCTAGGCCTTTCAACATTTGAAAGGTTTCAATGAATACCCCCTCATTCTACTACATTCCAGCATCTACAAGCCCAGAGCCATCGAACATTCCTCATATGCTAACCCTTTGATTCCCGGAATCATCCTTGTGACCCTCCTCTGAACCCTCTCCAATGCCAGCACATCTTTTCTTAGATGAGGAGCCCAAAACTGTTCACAATACTCAAGGTGAAGCCTCACCAGTGCCTTATAAAGACCCAGCATCACATCCCTGCTCTTGTGTTCTAGACTCCTTGAAATGTGCCTTCCTCACCGTTGATTCAACCTGCAAAGTAACCTTCAGGGTGTTCTGCACAATAACTCCCAAGTCCCTTGGCATCTCAGATTTTTGGATTTTTTTCTCCCCATTAGGAAAATAGCCTGCATAAAGTGCATGAGCACGTATTTTTGATTGGCCACTCTCTTGCCCATTCTCCTAATCTGTCTAAGTCCTTCTGCAGCCTTCCTGTTCCCCCAACACCACCTGCCCCACTACCAGTCTTCATATCATCTGTGAACTTGGCAACAAAGCTGTCTATTCCATCATCTAAATAATCTAAATCATTAATATACTGCATAAAAAGAAGCGGTCCCTGTACTGACCTCTGCAGAACACCACTGGTCACTGGCAGCCAACCAGAAGAGGACCCTTTTATTCCCACTCACTGCCTCCTAACGATCAGCCAATGCTCTAACCATGCCAATAACTTCCCTGCAGTACCATGGGATCTTACCTAGATAAGCAGCCTCATGTGTGGCAGCTAATCAAAGACCTTTTGAAAAAATCCAAATATACAATATCCATGGTCTCTCCTTTATTCTACTTGTAATCTTCTGAAAGAATTCCGACGAGTTTGTCAGGCAAGATTTTCCCTTAACGAAACCATGCTGACTTTGTCCTATCTTGTCCTGTGTCACCAAGTATTCCATAATCTCATCCTTAATAATTGACTCCAACACCTTCCCAACCACAGAGGTCGGGCTAACTAGTCTATAATTTCCTTTCTGCTGCCTCTGCTCTGCTCCTTGAAGGCATCCTGGATGCTTGTGCCCATGATGGAATTGACTGAGTTCAGAACTTTCTGCTGTTTATTTTGATCTTGAGCAGTGCCCCCCACCCCCAGCACCCATAACAGACAGCAATGCAGCCAGCTAGAATGCTCTCTGTAGTACATTTGTAGAAATTTTGTGCAATTTGTCAAAGTACACATGATAAATAAATCTGGATGTGAATCTGCAATTTGTGGACCGGACCACAATGGAGATCTGTGTTCCAGGTGCAGTTCAGCCGAGGTTCAGTTTGTTTATTAAGGCATGCAGCGTCACTGTTGTTAAGTGTCTCGGCCAATGCTTCGGAAGCTCGAACTGACGATCTCAGATTTCAGTTCTATCTTGACAGCTGGGGAATTAATTAAATCAAACAAATAATGAGGTAGCAACAGTAACGGAGACCATGAAACTACTGAATTGTCATAAAAATCCATCTGGTTTACCAATGCCCTTGAGGGAAATGGAACCTGCCATCCTTAACCAGTCCAGCCCATAGTGACCGATCAGCGTTGTCATTAACCCTTCAATACCCCCTGCTCTGCTGAATTCCAGGGAGATAAACACAGGCCTTGTCAGTCACATCCATTTTCTGCAAACAGTTTGCAGAAAAACAGAAAAGTTCTTGATTTCACAGGACAATGATGGACAGAGAAAGACAAGGGAGGCCCGATAGCATAATGGTTAACTCAAAGCACCCGTGACCACTGATAGTGGTTTGATTTCCGCCACCAATTCCCGCTGCTGTCTGTAAGGAGTTTGTATGTTCTCCCTGTGATTGCAGTCGGTTTCAGCTGGTTACTCCGGTTTCCTTGCACATTCCAAACACATACTGGTTAAGGCATGACGTGTTGTTGTCAGAAGTGTGGCAAAACTTGCAAGCTGCCCCCAGCACATCCTAGACTCTGTTGGTCGTAAACACAAACACATTTCACTGTATGTTTTGATGTACACCTGAATAATCTAAATTAAATGTGTAAATTGTATTATTATTGTCACATGTACCGAGGTACACTTTAGCACGCCGTCCGTACAAATCTACGCCGTGCAGCTGGGTATTGGACTTCCGAGAGAACAGACTTCAGATCGTCAGGATACACAACCGCTCCTCCCGCTCCATCATCTGTGTGCAGAACCCATCAATACTTAGGCACCACATCCCAGGATTGATCCCCATTATCAGACCCTGAATGAATCTCCTGTAAAACAAGATGGACTCCCGGCATCGCAATCTACCTCATTCGATGAGTAGCACATTAGCGTAGCTATTGTGTCACCAGCAACCCAGGTTCAGTTCGCGCCATGGTCCTTAAGGAGTTTGCACATTCTTTCTGTGACCATGTGGGTTTCTTCTGGGTACTCTGGTTTTCTCCCACATTCCAAAGAGATACGGATTAGTAGGATCATTGGCCTCATGGGTGCAGTTATGTAGCGCAGCTCGTTGTGCTGGAAGGACCTGTTACTATACTGCATCTCTAAATAAAAATAAAAGTCATGATCTTGCCCGACGCCAGCCCCCTAGGCCTGAGACAACGTAGTAGTAGTAGAAACGTGATCTTGCATTTGCCTGCACCGAACTCTTCCTGTAGTTTTTACACTTTATTCTGCACTGTTATCATTTTATCTTATTCTAACTACTGGGACTGTGTACGATTTGAGCTGTATGAACATTACACAAGATAAGCTTTTCACTGACAGGAAACATTAATAAACCAATGTCATTAACAAGTATTTAATACAAATGAAGAAAACTAAAGAATCTAGCACAGATTTCTGCGACACACCACTGGTTACAGGTCTCCAGTGTGAAAAGCAACTCTCCACCACCACCCCCTGCTTCTTCACACCAAATCAATTTTCCCTCGTACTACCTCAATGTACCTCAATGATACAGTATGAGTCAAGTTTCAAGGTTGCTTGATGTCACTTCCAGTGCACGGGTGTAAAGGTGAACACAATAATTGTCACTCTGGATCCAATGCAGCATAAACAATTACAATAAGATAATGAACACAATAGTTAACAAAAGCTGAACAAATATAAATACATAATATAACTTAAACACATATTGTTTATCCCTGCCTGTTACACCGTTGGCGTTCAGGGCACAGTGAAGATCCTCCATCTCTGGGGATGTTCAGGGCTTCCTTCATCATGTCATAGCTTCCTCTCGGTTTCCACACTGTCAGTCATACAAGTCCTAGATGGAGACTCGGGAATACTGTCACACTCAGATGTAGATGGATTGTTGTTTCGATAACAATTTTGCTTGTCCAGTCAGGGTTGTTAGCCCTGAGCTGAACCCCAGACCCCAGGGGACTGGGTGGACCACTCTTAGTCTGGCCTCTACCCTTTGACCTGTTTGTCATGGGTGGTCCTACAGGAATCAAAGCTTAAAGCCCTGACTTCAGCGAACATAGCTCTCCGGGCTATTGAGGCATACAAGCCTCCAAACCATGACCAGGTTAAAAGACATAGATTGATTATGTATACAGTGTGATGCGCTATACACAGGAGTGTCAGTACATAAAGTGACAGACAGGAATTGATAACGTAGTGGTGGTGGGGGGTATGGAGGGATGGGTTAGTTGGTGGAGATGTTGATCAGCCTCACTGCTTGGGGAAAGTAACTGTTTTTGAGTCTGGTGGTCCTGGTGTGGATGCAGCATAGCCTCCTCTCTGACAAACAGTCCATGCACAGAGTGGGTGGAATACTTTCTGATATTGATGGCCTTTTTTCAGCATCTTTCTGTATATATGCCCTTGATGACTGGTAGGCTGGTGCCGGTGATGCATTGATAGGTTCATCTCAGTTGATACTAAAAACAATAGCTTCATGTTGGGAATTGTATCTTTTATATTTGGAAGAGCATTATGTTGCATGATTAGTGAGTTGGCACAGACACCAAAATGGGCACTGTGGACATTGCAGGAAGCTGTCTAAGTTTACAACAGGATATAGATCAGCTCATGGGCCAAGAGACTGGCTGATGGAGTTTAACAGAGACATGTGAAAAGTACAAACTGCTGGAGGAATTCAATGCCTCAGGAAAGAAATGAACTGCTGAAATTTTGCATTGAGACCCTTCATCTGAATTGAAAGATTGAAAGTTCAAAGTAAATTTTATTAACAAAGTATATATACAGTCTATCACCATATACAATCCTGAGATTCATTTTTTATGGGCATACTCAAGAAATCTGTAGAATAATAACCATGACAGAATTAACTTAAGACTGCTCAACTACGGCATTCAACCAGAGCAAAGACCACTTACTGTGCAAATACAAAAGAAGAAATAATAATAATTAATAAATAAGCAATAAATATCAATAATTTGAGATACAGAGTCCTTGAAAGTGAGTCTGTTGGTTGTGGGAACATTTCAGTGAATGAGCAAGTTAAGTTGAGTGAATTTATCCCCTTTGGTTCTTGAGTCCTAAGGCTCCTGTACTATCTTCCTGATGGCAGGAGTAAGAACAGACCATATCCTGTGTGGTGAAGTCCCTGAAGATGACTGCTTCTTTCATAGAACATAGAACATAGAAATCAACAGCACATTACAGGCCCTTCGGCCCACAATGTTGTGCTGACCATGTAACCTACTGGAGAAGTTGCCTAAAATTTCTCTACTGCATAGCCTTCTATTTTTCTAAGCTCCATGTACCTACTTAAGAGTCCCTTAAAATACTCCTTCCTGCAACAACACTTTGTGTAGCTGTGCTCAGTGGCTGGAAGGGCTTTATCCCTGATGGTCTGGGCTGTGTCCACTACTTTTTGTAGGATTTTCTGTTCAAGGGCATTGGTGTTTCCATACCAGGATGTCATGCAGCCAGTTAATATACTCTCCACCTCACACCTATAAAAGTTTGTCAAAGGGGAGACAGCCACTATAAAGAGGTGGAGGGAAGGAGGCCAATCATAAACAAGAGAAAATCTGCGGACGCTGGACATCTGAGCAACACACACAAACTGCTGGAGGAACTCAGCATTTTGTGTGTGTTGGAGGGAAATGGTGCAGTGTTGACAGTCCATTTCTCTTCACAGACCCACGGAGCTTCTCCAGTATAATGTGTGTTGCTCCGGATTTTAGTGTCCTGCGCTCCAGGGAAAACAAGGCCACCCTATCCCATCTCCTGTCCCCAGCCTGTCAAAGAGACAGGTGACGTACCTTGGTTCACACCACCACCAGATTCAAGATTAATCATTGTTTATTTGAAAGTATATCTGTCAAGTCCCAGATAATAATTAACAACTGGGAATAATTTGTGAAAAATTACCTTGGAAAACAATTTGTCCATCATTTGAAGAGCCTGCCATCTGCTGGGACCTGGTATCTAGATGGATGTGCCTGACGGAAACAGCTGATGAATTGCTTAAGTTGAATTCAGGTTTAAAAAATATGCTTTCAAAGAAATCCACTATCCAAAGCAGAGTAATGTTTGCATTCTCCAGTGGGTCACAGTCATAGTCGTGAGATTTCTTTCTGAGATAGAGAGTTATAGTCACAGAAATTTCTCTCATAGAGAGTTATAGCCAGAGAGATTTCACTCTGAGATTAGTCACAGCCATGAAGATTTCTCTCATAAAGATAGTTATAGAGATTTCTCTCATAGAGACAGTTATAGTCATATATTCATAGAAACTTTTCAAAAGGTATCAGAGATATTTTTCTTCCTTAGACATAGAGTCATAGAGAATGAAAAACAGACCTTTCGGCCCAAATGATCTATGCTGAACAAGAATCCCACCTACGCTAGTCCCACTGCGCAAATTTGGCCCATATCCGTCTAAACCTGTCCTATCCATGTACCTGTCCAAGTACCTCTTAAATGTTGCTAATTTACCTGCCTCAGCCACTTCCTCTGGCAGCTCATTCCATAAACCCATCACCGTCTGGGTGAAAATATTTCTGCCTCCCCAAGGTTCATATTAATTGTCTTCCAATACATTTTAACCTTTTTCCCTTATAAATTAGTCTGGGTAAAGACAGCAGCTTTCTCTTCCTTTTGTAATAGAGTCATACTGCATGAAAAAAACAGGACTTGCGGCCTAACTAGTTCGTTCTGACCAAGACTGACATCTAAGCTAGTCCCAATTGCCTGTGTTTGGCCTGAAACCTTTCCTGTCGATGTATTTGTCCAGGTACCTTTTAGAAGTTATCATAGTCTCATCAGTAGTGTAGTGGTTAGCATAAAGCTATTACAATATGATTGGGTTTCACTTCCTACTGCTGTCTGAAACGAGTTTGTTCATTCAGTTTCCCTGTGACCGTGTGAGTTTCCTGTTTGCTCCCATATTCCAAAGGCATGCAGGTTAGGGTTAGTAAGTTGTGTGCACGCAATATTGGCTCTGGAAGCATGGTGACACTTGCCAGCTGTACTCATCCAATACCTGTATTCAGACTGTATTGGTCATTGACACAAGTGGCCTTCCCCCACCATAAGAACTATCTCTTCAGTTCGATTTTACCTAGGCTTTCAATATTTGATAAGTTTCAATGAGATTCCCACTCATTCTTCTAAATTCCAGTGAGTGCTGGCCAAGAGCCATCAACTTGTACGTCATTGGAATGTGGGATAAAACTGGAGCACCCGGGGACCCCACACAATCATAAGACCATAAGACCATAAGACAAAGGAGCAGAAGTCGGCCATTTGGCCCATCGAGTCTGCTCCGCCATTTTATCATGAGCTGATCCATTCTCCCATTTAGTCCCACTCCCCCGCCTTCTCACCATAACCTTTGATGCCCTGGCTACTCAGATACCTATCAATCTCTGCCTTAAATACACCCAATGATTTGGCCTCCACTGCTGCCCGTGGCAACAAATTCCATAGATTCACCACCCTCTGACCAAAAAAATTTCTTTGCATTTCTGTTCTGAATGGGCGCGCTTCAATCCTTAAGTCATGCCCTCTCATACTAGACTCCCCCATCATGGGAAACAACTTTGCCACATCCACTCTATCCATGCCTTTCAACGTTCAAAATGTTTCTATGAGGTCTCCCCTCATTCTTCTAAACTCCAAGGAATACAGTCCAAGAGTGGACAAACGTTCCTCATATGTTAACCCTCTCATTCCCGGAATCATTCTAGTGAATCTTCTCTGTACCCTCTCCAACGTCAGCACATGCTTTCTTAAATAAGGAGACCAAAACTGCCCACAGTACTCCAAGTGAGGTCTCACCAGCGCCTTATAGAGCCTCAACATCACATCCCTGCTCCTATACTCTATTCCTCTAGAAATGAATGCCAACATTGCATTCGCCTTCTTCACTACCGACTCAACCTGGAGGTTAACTTTAAGGGTTTCCTGTATGAGGACTCCCAAGTCCTATTGTGTCTCAGAACTTTGAATTCTCTCCCCATTGAAATAATAGTCTGCCCGTTTATTTTTTCTGCCAAAGTGCATAACCATACACTTTCCAACATTGTATTTCATTTGTCACTTCTTTGCCCATTCTTCCAATCTATCTATGTCTCTCTACAGACTCTCCATTTCCTCAGCACTACCGGCCCCTCCACCTATCTTTGTATCGTCAGCAAACTTAGCCACAAAGCCATCTATTCCATAATCCAAATCGTTGATGTACAATGTAAAAAGAAGCGGCCCCAACACTGATCCCTGTGGAACTCCACTGGTGTTCATGCGAGAGTACAGACAGAAGCGGATTTGTACCTGTCACCGGCATTGTGTTATACTAACCTACACTGCCACATCACTCCACTATTGTTATTGTTATTGCTTCCCCGGTACTACCTCAATGCACTGATGTGATTAATTGATCTGTCTGGGTGGCGTGCAAAACAAAGTTGTTATTTTTATTTATTTATTCATTGACATACAGTGCCGAATAGGCCCCTCTGGCCCTTCGAGCCTCGCTGACCCTGTAACCCTGGCCTAATTATGAGGCAATTTACAATGACCAGTTAACCTACCAATCAATACTCCCTTGGAGATGCAGCACAGAGCATCAGAGGAAGTCATTCCTGCCTGTGGCCATCAAACTTTACAAATTCTCCCTTGGAGGATCAGACACCCTGAGCCAATAGGCTGGTCCTGGACTTATTTTCATCTGGCATAACTTACATATTATTATTTAATTATTTATGGTTTTATTTTGCTATATTTATACTCTATTCTTGGTTGGTGCAACTGTAAAGAAACCCAATTTCCCTCAGGATCAATAAAGTATGTCCGGCCATATTCCACCGAGATACAACACTGGGCGTCATGGGAGGTTGTTCCTGCCTGTGGCCATTGAACTTTGCAGCTCCTCCCGTGGAGGGTCAGATACCCTGAGACAACAGGCTGGTCCTGGACTTATTTCCATCTGGCATAGTTTGCATATTGTTGTTTGATTGTTTGTGGTTTTTGTATTGTTATATTTATGCTCTATTCTTGGTTGGTGCAGCTGTAATGAAACCCAGTTTCCCTCGGGATCAATAAAGTATATCTATCTATCTATCTATGACTGTGAGAGGAAACCTATGCGGCCACAGGGAGAATGTACAGAAAGTGGTGGGAACTGAACCCGGATCACTGCTATTGTAAAATGTTGCCCTAACCACTACCCTCACTGTACATGTGACAACAATAAACCAATTTAAATGTAAGATACGTTGATCAATCTGCAGAAGATGAGATCCTGCTTTATTATTCCAGCAGTAAAGTTACACGGAGTTACGCGTTACATGTAGTGGGTAGCGTTACATCACCAACCAGGGCTCAATTCCAGCTGTTGTCTGTATGTTTTCCCCATGACCGTGTACGTTTCCCCTGGGTGCTCCGGTTTCTTCCCACATTCCAAAGATGTACGGGTTAGGGTTAGTGAGTTGTGGGCATGCTATGTTGGTGCTAGAAGCATGGTGATGCTGTGGGCTGCCTAGCAAATAAAGCTAATCTTCAGCTTTATCTTTTCTCTGTCGGTGTTGATTTGAACCTACAACATTCAAAGCACCCCCCCTCCCCAAAACACTGTTAAGATTAATAGAGCCTACTCTACCCTAGTTGCATAGCAGTTGGTTTAACGCTTTTACAGCTCAGGACATTCTAGAGTTTGAAGTTCAATTCCAACACAATTCTGTAAGGAATTTGCATATCTTCCCCATGGAACCCCTGGGCTTTTCCCAGGTGTTCAGGTTCCCCCCACAGTCCAAAGACATACCGGGTAGGTTAATTGGTTGTTGTAAATTCTGAGGCTGTGCCCTCCGGTCCTAGACATCCCCACTATAGGAAACGTCCTCTCCACATCCACTTTGTCTTGGCCTTTAAATATTCAATAAGTTTCAATGAGATCCCCCGTCATT
Source organism: Mobula birostris (assembly GCF_030028105.1). Taxonomy (NCBI): domain Eukaryota; kingdom Metazoa; phylum Chordata; class Chondrichthyes; order Myliobatiformes; family Myliobatidae; genus Mobula; species Mobula birostris. The sequence continues at coordinate 6,768,440 of NC_092375.1, read as the reverse complement.
CTTCTAAATTCTAGTCAGGGTTAGGGTTGTGCAACTTGATTCAAGAACCTGATATAGGGTCTCACCCAAAAGGTCAACCATACCTCTTCTTCCTCCCCTGCCATCAGATTTCTGAGTGACCTATGAAGCCATGAACACTACCTCATTATTCTTTCTGGGTGGCCTCTATATCGAAGACATAAACATCGATTTTTCCTTATGGTATTAGAAAATTTCCCTCCCCCTCCCCTCATCTTCTGTTCCCCACTCTGGCCTCTTACCTCTTCTTATCTGACTATCACCTTCCCCTGGGTCCCCTCCTCCTTCCCTATCTCCTCTGATCCACTCTCCTCTCCTATCAGATTACTTTCCTACCCACCTGGCGTCACCTATCACCTTCTACAATCTTCCTTCCCCTCTCCTTGGCTTCGTATTCTGGCATCTTCCCTCTTCCTTTCCAATCCTGAAGAAGGGTTTCAGCCCCCATCAAAGTTGCTGGTGAACGCAGCAGGCCAGGCAGCATCTCTATTGGATGCTTATTGGATGCTGCCTGACCTGCTGAGTTCCTCCAGTGTTTTGTGTGTGTGTTGCTCTGGATTTCCAGCATCCACACAATCCCGTGTTTATTCTGTTTTATGTTTCCTACTGCAACTTATTGTAATATTTTATGTACTGCATGATACTGCTGCCACAGAACAACAGACTTCACAATATATGTCAGTGATAATGAACCAGATTCTGATTTCACTGACTCTCCTGACCCTCGAATTTGCTGCAGCTTAAGCTGGTCTGAGATAACCTTTTTATCTATTTATTTATTTATTTTGTTTTGCGAGACAGAACGGAACAGTGAATGAGAAAGAACTGCAGCCATGCTGCCCAGCAACCCACCGATTTAACCCTAGCCTAATCACAGGACAATTTACAATGACCAGTTAACCTAACAACCAGCCCGCCTTTGGACTGTGGAAGGAAACCAGAGCACCCGGAGGAAACCCACGCGTACCATCAGGAATGAGGTGCTGAAGCCTGAAGGCACACACTTAGCGTTTCAAGAACAGCTTCTTCCCCTCTGCCATCTGATTTCTGTATGTGCAATGAATACATGAACACAACCTCACAATGTTTTTAATTTCTATTTTTGCACTACTTATTTAACTATTTCATAAATCTATACTTACTGTAATTCAGTTTTTTCTCTCCATTGTCATGTATTGCATTGTACTGCTGCTGAAAAGTTAACAAATTTCACGGTGATATTAAGCCTGACTCTGACGTGCGAAGTAGACACAAACTTGCTTACAGAGAACACTGGAATTGAACTCCAAGCATCGAACGCCCAAACTGTATGTAGCGAAATGCTGATCACTATGCTGCCATGGCACCCCACTGCGGTTCTTTCCCATTTCTCATTCTCTTTTCCTCTATTTGCCTTTCCGCCTGTAATTCTTCCACTCTGCGTGAAGGGAACACATTATCCCATGGACAACTAATTCTCCGTTGTGGAGCTGGGTAACTCTGAGATCAATTTACTGTATCAGATTTCTATGAAATTGTGCAGAGAGGGAGAAGAGCAGCTGGTTCAGAGACAGATTACTATCGTTCTTTCTACAAAATGAGATATTAAAAATCCTTTTCATTTAAAATATACGAGGAAAGGTTGAGTGAGCTAGGGCTTTTCCCTTTGGAGAGGAGGAGGATGGGAGGCAACTGGATAGAGATGTACAAGATGATAAGAGGCATAGATCAAGTGGACAACCAGAGACTTTCTCCCAGGGTGGAAATGACTAATATATGGGGCATAATTCAAAATTATAAGCTGATTGGGGGAAAAATGTCAGAGGTATGTTTTTTATGCAGAGAAAGGAGGGTGCATGAACATGCTGCCCAGGGGTGTATATTGGGGACACTTAAGGGACTCGTAGATAGGCACATTCTGTAAGAGGACAACAACCTTGTCGTGCCTCAATGATTTGAGAGCTATGTTGGCTGGAGTCAGGACTTTATGCTTTGGCTCTTGGTAGGGTCATCCAAGCCAAACAGGTCACGGAGTAGAGGCCGGACTAAGAGTGGTCCACCTGTCCTCCAGGTTCAGGGACTCAGGTCAGGGCTAATAACCTTGACTGGTAAATCAAAATTGTTACGGAGACAGCAATGGAGAATCCTTCTACATCTGAGTGTGATGGTGTTCCTGAGTCTCCACCCGGGACTTGTACGACTGACAGTGGTGAAAACCAACAAACTACTGACATGATGAAGGAAGCCCTGAACTCTACCGGAGACGGAGGAACTTCATCACTGCCCTAAGTGCCAGCGGGTAATGGGTAAGAAGTAAGTAGACAGGCACGTGGATGATAGAAAAATGGAGGCACATGTGGGTGGGAAGGGTAAGATTAATATTAGAGTGGCATAAATGGTTGACACAACATTGTGGGCTGAAGGCCCGGACTGTGATGTAGTATTCTGTGTCCTGTGTTTTATTGTTAAATCTCTTCATCATCCTGAAGCACTGTTGGAAATTAAGAAATGCAGAAGCAAATGCACACAAAACAACAGCTGCAACAAATGACCTGCAGTACGTTTCAGTTGCAAAGCTTCAGGTCTAAGTATTGATCAGGGCCCCAAGAGTACTCTCCTCCCCAAAATTATACGATAAGATGTTCAATGTTCACCTTGGAGAGCAGAAGCAGTCACACACAGATTCAGATTTATTCCTCAAATGTCCATGGAAGCATCGAGTGAAATGTGTCGTTTGCTTTAACAACCAACACACTGAAGGAAGTGCTGGGATCAGCCCAAAGCATGGCCACACATTCTGGCACCAACACAGGATGCCCAGAATGTTCACAGAACAACACCAAGACAATACAACAACGTCAAACCTTGAGTCCTCAAGAAGGGACTCTGTCCCAAATGCCCGAAATATTCATTTTCGTAGATGCTGCCTGACCTAAGTTCCTTCAGCACTTTGTGTGCTTTGCAACAGCAAAACAAGCGCCTTTTCCACCCTCACTCACACAAACAACCCCCTAACCCCAGACTCTGGGCCTCCAGCTGGTACCGACACAGAAACATACACACACACACACACACACACACACACAAACATACACACTCATATGCACACACACACATACACACACACGCAGACATATACACACACATACAGTGCGCATGCGCCAGTCGTGCATGCAGCCTGGTACAGCCGTCCCAATCTATTCTTATTTTCTCCTTCTTACTTTTTAATTTACGTTATTTTTTATATTTTTTTCTCACGGTAACACGTCGAAGCTGCACCCTCTCTAATATGCTGGTAGAGAGAGTTTTATTTGGGTTTTCTTTAGCGCTGGAAATGGTTACATCCTGACACGCGGGACAGAAGCAAGGTTGCATTGTGTATTCCACGGACTAGCAAATTCCGGTCGGCTTAGCGAACAGAGCGGCAGACACCCCTGCTGAAATCCGGAGGAAAACACACAGAGGGGTATCACAAAGCCGAGGAAAGAGGACCGGGTCGAGACAACAGAGACTTTTGGAGAAGAGGAGTTCGGTGGGTAATACCATTCCGGCTGACCGGAAGTGCACTGAGAGCGGTAAGCGTAAAGGAGTTCGGTGCTTACTGTTCTGGCTAACAACGGATGGTGCAATCCGGGGTATATTACGATTGAGGAACGTGTTTGTAGACTGGATATTGAACTTTTTACTGTGGACCGGCCACATTCCACCGTGATACAACACTTGGCGGCACGGGAGGTGGTTCCTGCCTGTGGCCATCGAACGTGCAGCTCCTCCCGTGGAGGGTCAGACACCCTGAGCCAATAGGCTGGTCCTGGACTTATTTTCCATCTGGCATAGTTTGCATTTTGTTGTTTGATTGTTTGTGGTTTTTGTATTGCTATATTTACGCTCTATTCTCGGTTGGTGCGGCTGTAACGAAACCAAATTTCCCTCGGGATTAATAAAGTATACCTATCTATCTACACAAGCACACATAGGCATACACACACACACACACACACACACACACACACACACACACACACACACATGCATGCACACTCATTCACTTAAATCACAGACATAGACTCACACTCACATGCACATACAAACACACACAGAAACACTTGCACCCACAAACACACACATGCACACTAACAGTCACTCAATTGATCTAGGCCTCCTATCATGCACACCACTAACAAGTCACCTAAATCTTCCTTTGTTCCAATGAGAAAAAACCTGGCTCTTTATTCCACAATGTCTGGCACTATAGAGATGCAAATCTCTCTTGCAAGGGTTGGTAAAAACTGCTAGGTAGTGAGATTTTATTCGTCTCCATGAAGAGTTCTTTTGTAGTGGTGGTGACCTTGCTCGTGCTGTGAATTGAATTGTGGAGAAAGAGATGGTGAGTGAGTGTGGAACACAGAGGAATGTTGCAGTAGGGAGGGGGTGGGGAAACGGTGAGGAAAGTGACACTGATATCACAATTATGCCGTCACAAGACAGTCACAGCTTTCCTTCAGAATAGCGTGTGCTTTATAACCCTGCAGACAAAACGCAGGAAAATCACAATGCAATATTTACTAAACCTCTTTTCAAAGGGAAATAGATGTAATCCAATCTTACAATCTGGACAGTGGGCAATGATGGTATTCAATGTCAAATGTTGGTAACCAGTCACTGTAGGGAGGAGAATTCTAACACATGGTAAGGGAACCTATTAAAGAACATAGACCATAGAACAGTACAGGCTGTTCGACCCACAAATGTTGTGTTAACCTTTAAACCTACTCTATGATCAATCTAACCCTTCTCTCTCACATAGACTTCTATTTTTATGTCACCCATGTGCCTATATATTTGCTTCTTAAAAGTTCCTAATGTGTCTGCCTCTACCATGCAGCCACCGATCTTTGTGTAAAATACTTACCTCTGACGTACACCCTATGCTTCCCTCCAAGCTCCTTAAAATACAAAATACCCCCTTTTATTAGCTATTTCCGCCCTGGAGAAAAAAGTCTTTGACTGTACATTCGATCTACGTCTCTTACCATCTTGTGCACATTCATTAAGTCACCTCTCAATGCTTCTTCACTCCAAAGGGAAAAGCCCCAGCTCACTCAGCCTAATCTCATGAGACATGCTCTTGAATCCAGGCAGCATCCCGGTAAATCTCCTCCTCACCCTCTTCAAAGCTTCTGCATCCTTCCTGTAATGAAGCAGCCAGAAGTGAACACAATATTTCAAGCCTGCTTTCCCTATATATTGTCCTTTTTGATCAAGGGAAAATAACTTCTCAGGTATTGCATTGTTTCTGAGGTGCTGCATTGCTTATGGATGGGTTGGCAAAAGGAAACAGCGATTAGAACTGTTAAAAATACAGGCAGGTAAGAAGAGTGGGTGGGGAGGGCTTTATTGATAGAATTAAATCAAATCCTTTGAAAGAAGTGACATGGGATCAGAGGATTTAGAATCCTTGTGGGTAGATTTAAGAAACTGCAAGGATAAAAAGACCCAAATGGGAGTTATATACAGGCCTCCGAACACTAACAAGGATGTGGGATACAAATTACAGCGGGAGATAGAAAAGGCATATAAAGAGGGTGATGTTGTGTTAGTCATGGGGGATTTCAATATGCAGGTAGACTGGGAAAATCAGCTTGGTACTAGATCCCAAGAGAGGGAATTTTCAGAATGCCTATGAGATGGCTTTTGAGAGCAGCTTGTGATTGAGCCCAGCAGGTCGGGCAGCATCCGTGGAAAAGATCGGTCGACATTTCGGGCCGGAACCTTTCGTCCTGACGAAGGGTTCCAACCTGAAACGTCGACCGATCTTTTCCATGGATGCTGCCCGACCTGCTGAGTTCCTCCAGCGTGTTGTGAGTGTTGCTTTGACCCCAGCATCTGCAGATTATTTTGTGTTTGTGATTGAGCCCACGAGGGGAAGAGCAATGTAGAACAGTCCATGTTGGCTCATAGAAAAGTCCATATTCAAAGCCTTCCCCACTCTTCCTCCGCACATTGACGACTGCATTGGCACTGCTTCATGCATCTTGCTGAGTTTGTCAATTTTATCAACTTTGCCTCTAAGTTCCAAACTGCCCTTAAATTCACTCGGACACCTCCCACTCATTTTTTTGATGTCTCTATCTCCATCTCTGGAGACAAACTGTCAACCAACATCTTTTATAAACCTACTGATTCCCACGGTTACCTTAACAATACCTCTTCCCTCCTAACTCCTGCAGAAATGCTATTGCCTGTTCTCAATTTCTTTGCCTCTGCTGCTTTCCATTCCAGGACATCTCCTTCTTTAAAGAATGGCGTTTTCCTCCCTCCACCATTGATGCTGCCCTCACCTGCATCTCCTCCCATTTCCTGAACATCCATGCTCACCCCATCTTTCCGTTGCCTTACAGTGAGAGTTCCTCTTGTCCTTACCAACCATTCCTTCAGCCTACGCATCCAACACAATATCCTCCATAGCTGCCGCCATCTCCAAAGCATCCTACCACTATAAACGTATCATTAGCTTCCCCCCCACCACTCTGCTTTCTGCAGGGATTGCTCCCTCCGCAAATCCCTTGTCCATTTGTCCCTCCCCACTAGTCTTCCTCCCTCCCGGTACTTAGCCCTGCCCATTCACCTCCTTCCTCATCTCCATTCAGGGCCACAGGCAGTCCTTCCAGGTGAGGCAGCACTCCGCCTGTGGATCTGCTGAGGTCGTTTATTGTGTCCGGTGCTCCTGATGTGGCCTCCTGTACGTCAGTGAGACCCGTCGTAAATTAGGGGACTGCTTTGTTAACCTCTTCCTCACCATCCATCACAAGCAGGACTTCCCAGTGGCTAAATGTTTTAATTCCCATTCCCATTCCCGTTCCAATGTGTTGGTCCATGGCCTCCTCTTCTGCGAAGATCAAAGGTGGAGGAGCAACACCTTATATTCTGTCTGGGTAGCCTCCAACTTAATGGCATGAATTCAATTTCTCCTTCCAATAAACAAATTTCCCCCTTCCTCTGAGCTCTTACCTCTTCTCGCTTGCCTGTTCCTTCCCCCGGGTCCCCTCCTCCTTCTCTAGTCATTGACCTTTCCCTCCCACCTGGCTTCATCTATCAGCCTCCAGCTAGTCTCCTTCCTCCAACCCCACCTTTTTTATTCTGGCATCTCTCTCCTTCCTTATCAATCCTGAAGAAGGGCCTCTGGCCAAAATGTCAGCTGTTTCTTCCCCTCCACAGATGCTGCCTGACCTGCTGAATTCCTCCAGCGTTTTGTGTGTGTTGCTTTCTACACTCATTGCCTCAACTAAAGAAGGCCAAATTACCGAAAGCATTCTTCACCACCCTGTCTGCTTGTGACTCCATATTCAGGGAACCACGAATGAAGACTCATAAGTCTCTCTATTCTACAACGCTCCACTGCGCCTTGCTATTCGCTGTGAAACTCAAATGCCCTTCTGTCTTCCCAAAGTGCAACACTGTGCAAGATTCCCTGAATGTTAACTTGCAGGTTGAGTCAGTATTAAGGAGAGCAAACAGAACGTTAGCATTCATTTCCAGAGGACTGAAGTATAGCCAACACACTTTTCTTCCCTCTTCCCTCCGGGAGAAGGCTCAGGAGCTTGAAGACTCATATGGCCAGATTTGGGAACAGCTTCTTTCCAACTGTGATAAGACTGCTGAACGGATCCTGACCTGGATCTGGGCCGTACCCTCCAAATATCCGGACCTGCCTCTCGGTTTTTTTGCACTACCTTACTTTCCCTTTTCTATTTTCTATTTATGATTCATAATTTACATTTTTAATATTTACTATCGATTTGTACTCCAGGGAGCGCGAAGTGCAGAATCAAATATCGCTGTGATGATTGTACGCTCCAGTATCAATTGTTTGGCGAGAATAAAGTATAAAGTATAATGCTAAGGCTTTATAAGGCATTGGTCAGACTGCATTTGGAGTATTGTGAGCAGTTTTGGATAACCTATGAAAGAAAGGATGTGCTGGCATTGGAGGGGTCCAGAGGAGGTTCGCAAGAATTATTCTGGGAATGAAAGGTTTAACGTATGAGAAGTATTTGATGGCTCTGAGCCTAAACTCTCTGGAGTTCAGTAGAATGAGGGTGGGCTCTTATTTAAAACTACTGACTATTAAAAGCCTGTATAGAGTGGACATTGGTAGGATGTTTCCAATTGTAGGGGAGTCCAGGACCAAAGGGCAGAGCCTCAGAATTCAAGGCCATCCCTTTAGAACAGAGAGGAGGAGGCATTGCTCTAGAGAGAGGGTGGTAATTCATTGCTACTGTTGGCTGCGGAGGACAAGGCAATAGACAATAGACAATAGGTGCAGGAGTAGGCCATTCGGCCCTTTGAGCCAGCACCGCCATTCACTGTGATCATGGCTGATCATCCACAATCAGTATCCAGTTCCTGCCTTATCCCCATTAGGTAAATTTAAAACAGAGGCTGATAGGTTCTTGATTAATAAGACCAAAAAAAGTTAGAGGGAATGGGGTTGAGAGGGAGTATAAATTAGCCATGATGGAATGGTGGAGCAGACCCAATGGGCTGAAGGGTCTAATTCTGCTCCCCTGTCCAATGCTCTTATCTATATGATTTCTGTGAAGCAAATGACTTGCCATGACAGACCTCATTTCATGTTCACCAACGGTACTGTTAGTTTTTTTAAATTCCAGATTTATCTTGTAACTTGAACGTAAGTGCCCATAAAGAACTGGAATTCTACGTTTCCCAGTCAATAGCCAGATCCTCCAGGTGCTCATCCAGTAAGAACCAATCTGCTGCTGTGTCTCGCATCTTGATTTCCCCTGGTATTTCCCGACTACATTGTGCACTGCACACAGAGAGTAGTCTGAGCTTGGTTATGCATACCCATCCGCCTGTTTGTCCTCAGACCTTCTCAAGTAGCATTAGCTGTCCTGCTTGCATGATATTGCAACATATGCTGATTCCCAAGTTCCATGCCATCCTAACTGGGAAATATATCCTTGTTTCTTCATTGTCACTGAGCCTAAATCCCACAACAGCTCAACGGGAACATCTCAGAATCAGGTTTATCATCACAGACGTAGAACATGAAATTTGTTGTTTCGCGGTGGCAAGACATAAAATGACTATAAATTACAAACGTGAGTAAAAATTCCAAAGGTAAAGGAATCAGGAACAGCACACACAACATCATGGAGGAACTCTGCAGTTCAGGCAGCAGTTATGTACGGGGTTAAACAGTCAATATTTCAAGCCGAGATCCTTCATCAACAGTTCATGGACCGTTCAGAAATCTGATGGCAGAGGGAAGAAACTGTCACTGAATCATTGAGTATGTGTCTTCAGGCTCCTGCCCCTCTTCCCTGATACTAGAAACAAAAACGGGGGTGTGTCCCAGAGGGTGAGGATTCTCAGTGATGGACGCTGCCTTCCTGAGGCACTGCCTACTGAAGATGTTCTTGATGGAGGGGAGGGTTGTGCCCACGACAGAGATGGCAGACTCCATAAACCTCTGCAGTCCCTTGCAATCCCGTGCATTGGAGGCTCCGTACCAGGCTGTGATACAACCCGTCAGAATGTCCTCCACCATATATCTATCCAACATAAAACAGTAGAGCACAGGGTGGGGCCTTCAGTCTAAAACGTTGTGCCAACCTGCACCAGGATCGATCTAACCCCTCCCTCCTTCGCAGACCATCCCCCTCCATTTTTCGTGCATCCATGTGCCCGTCTAGAAGTCTGATACATGTTGTTAGGGTGTCACAGTAGCATGGTGGTTGGCGTGACTCTATGACAGCCAGGCCGTCAGTGTTCAGAGCTCAGTTATGTCACCGTCTGTGAGAAGTCTGTACGTTCTTCCCATGAGCACATGGGTTTCCTCCGAGTGCTTCGGGTTCCTCCTGCATTCCAAAGACGTACCAATAAGAAGGTTTATTCGTCATTGTAAACTGTCCCGTAATCAGGCTAGGGTTAAGCAGGTGGGTTGCTGAGGGGAAGGGCTTACTCTGCGCTGTATCTCCAAAAGAACAAAATATACTGTGCCAGGGTGCCCTGTGCCCTCTGACATTCTTAAAACTGTTCGACAGGGAATCTTTTCTATCCACCTGAGGTTTTAACGGTACATCGGTTCAAAGTACTGACTGGATTGTGGGGATTATCTGTCCAGTCTTGGAGTGATTCCTGCTGATTACTGCTTGTAGAGTCTTTTAATCTGGCACAACAGAGTTGCACATAATTGGCAGAATTTGATCGAAAGTCCCCACTACATCTGGGGTACCATATTGGAACTTGCCAAGCAAAACATTCAGTTTTAAGGAGGTGGCCTGGCTCAATTTGACCAGCTTGTCTGAGCTTAACTGAAAGCTTGGAGCCCAGCCAACACTTGTTGAGGGTGTGTGATTGTCTCCTGTCGCACAGCTATTTCTTGTTCTCTCCTCCCCACTCCTTATGGTATCTTTCATGTGTATCATTTCTGTTCCAGCCGACTACAGTCACCTTCCCTTTCCTCTCTCAAGACTGCTCCATTCTCTCTCTCAGTCTCCCTGCTCATCGCTCTCATCTATGACTTCTCCTTTCTCTCCATACCTCTTTCTCAAATACTTGTGTGTTTTATCTTGCCATCTGGGCTCTCTACATGCAATCAGTGGCCACTTTATTAGGTACACCTGAACTCCTGCTCATTAATGACTTGCTTTTTTCTCTTTGCACATTGAGTGCTTGACAGTCTCATTTTTTATGCTTTTTTTTGGTCTTCTTGTTTTGTGGCTGCCTGATAGGAGACATATTTTGATAATCAATGTACTTTGAACTTAATGTAAATATCTAAGCAGCCAATCAGGTAGCAGCAACTCAGTTGCTGTTCAGACCAAACATCAGAATGGGGAAGAAATGTGACCTAAGTGATTGTTGCTGCCAGATGGAATGGTTTGTGTATCTTAGAAACTGCTGATCTCCTGGGATTTTCACCCACAACAGTCTCTGGAGTTTACAGAGAATGGTGTGATAAGCAACAAAAACATCCAGTGAGTGGCAGTTCGGTGGGTGAAAATGCCTTGTTAATGAAAGAGGTCAGAGGAGAATGGCCAGACTGGTTCAAGCTGACGGAAAGGCAACAGTAACTCAAATAACCACATGTGGCAACAGTGCTGTGCAGAAGAGCATCTTTGAACACACGTCACGTCGAGCCTTGAAGTGGATGGGCTACAGCAGCAGAAGATCACTCCATGTTTTACTCCTGTATCTAATAAGGTGGCCAAGAGTGTATGTGTGTGTTCCCTTTTGCCATCTGTGCTCTCTACATATTTGTACACACAAGAGGTTCTGCAGATTGCTGGAAATCCAGAACTACATAGACAAAATGCAAGAGTAACTCAGCAGGGTCAGGCTGTATTGAGGAAAGGAAAGGAATGAACAGTTGATGTTTTGGGTCAAGACTCTTCATCAGGACTGAAAAGGAAGGGTGCAGAAGCCAGAATAAGAAAGTTGGGGGCTGGGGGTGGGGAAAGAGTAGAAGTTGGCAGGTGATAGGTGAAAAGAGACAATGGGATGAAGAGAAAGGAATCTGATAGGAGAGACGGTGGACCATGGAAGAAAGGAAGAAAGAAAGGGACTGGGAAAAGGTAATGGGCAGGTGAGGAGGAGAGAAGGGGAAGGAGGGTAACCAGAATGGAGAATGGAACAAGAGAGAAGGGTATAGGGGGCTGAAATTACTGGAAGTTAGAGAAATCAATATTCATGCCATCAGGTTGGAGGCCACCTAGCCAGAATATGAGCTGTTACTCCTCCAACCTGAGAGTGACCTCATCGTGGGAGTACAGGAGGGCATGGACTGACATGTCGGAATGAGAACAGGTGCGCAGCCCTCCGGTGAAAAATGATATCGTATCTGTTAAATAGGGGCCGTGGACAATTCTGATTTGATGGAGAATGGATGTGAAAGCACAAAGGAACATTTGGAGAAATTTCTGAAATGCTCGCTCGCTGCTGTCGTTACTGCGTGGTCGGGAATCTTTCGGAGGGTAGGCCTCAAAATCCCTGGCCTTGCCTGCTTTTGGCGACCGAGAAGGAGGTCAAATCGTTTGGACAGAGATGGCGCTCAGTACTCGCTGACGGAGAGCTGATCAGAGCTCGAAGTTTTCGGATGACTCAGAGTCGGATTGTGGTCGGCATGGCAGGGAGAGTTTTTCTTCCTTTTCCCGTCTGCGTGAGATGTGGGACATTTGAGAGACTTTGAACTTTACTGTGCTCATGGACTTCTTCATCAAGTTATGGTATTGTTGCACTGTTGTAACTATATGTTATAATTATATGGTTTTGTCAGTTTTTTCAGTCTTGGTGTGTCCTATGTTTTGTGATGTCACACCAGAGGAAATATTGTATCATTTCTTAATGCATGCATTGCTAAATGACAATAATTCAGGACTATGTGTCTTCATAATCATAAGTTGTTGGGCAGTGGGAAATCTTGCTTGTTGTGGATGGACCAGAAGTGCTCGATGAAGGCATGGACCAATATGTCAGAAAGGGAAGTGAATTGAAAATAGTATAATTATTTTGAATCTTTTGAATGCTTCTTATATGATGCTATGTACCTGTGATGTACCTGTAAGCACATTTTTCAAAGTACTTGCGCATTTGGCAATAAAGTGGACTTTGACTCAGACTTGGACTCCTGTTTACGGTGAACTGAAATATCACCCATCTGTAGGATTAAAGGCTGACCAGTGGATTCAATCTGAATCTGATTTATGCAATGTGAAAATAGTTGTTTTGTGGCAGCAGTACAGAGCAAATAAATAAAATTAGTGCAAATCACAAAAAAAGTTAGTACAAAAGTGGAATAGTGAGGTAGTGTTCAAGGGTTTATGGGCTGTTCAGAAATCCGATGGCTGAGGGGAAGAAGCTGTCTCTGAATCATTGAGTGTTGGTTAAAATGGGCGAGATGGAGAGAGAGCGGGTGCTCAGTGCCGTCTGCCTGCATTTCACCAGTCTCCCTCACTGCTGCCGGAGGAAGGAGCAGGAGTCTTGGTTCCTGGGCAAGGTTTAATCAGCACAGTTTGTGGACTGGACTTGTTTTTAGAGGATGCTGCTCTTCATGTCATGATGCATTATTAGTTTCTGATTACTCCTCTCTTTTATTGCTAGTTTTGTAATTTTGATTGGGGCAGACAGGCTCGGTGGCCTGCAATCAATGAACAACACAGCGCTGCATTGAACTGAACTGGACTGAACTGAACATTCCTAGGGTGCTTCAAGGGCTCTGCAGTTTGATGTTCAATATCCTGTGTATGATTCGCTCGTATTTTGCCATTTGATCAATTTGTTTTTGTTTGCACATTGAACGGGTTCTCTGGTGTTTCTTTGTGTCGTGACTGTCTGTGGGAGGTCGAATCTCAGGCTTGTATTCTGTATGCATACTTTGATAATAAATGTACTTTGAAGCTCTGAGCCTTGTACCTCCCGTCTGATTGTAGTAATGAGAAGAGGGCATGTCCTTCCGTGCTGGATGCCAGCTGCATCCTGAAGATGTGCTTGATGGTGAGGAAGGCTGTGTCCCTGTGATGAAGCTGGCAGACCCCACACCCCTCTACAGCCTCTTGTGATCCCTTGCACTGGAGCCTCCGTACCAGGCTGTGATGTAGCCTGTCAGAACGTTCTCCATCGGACATCCATAGAACTTTGTACGTCTTTGGTAACATACCACATCTCCTCAACTTCTTAATAAAGTAGAGCCACTGGAGTGCCTCCATCATGACTGCATCTATATGTAGGGCCCAGGACAAATTCTCCAAGGCACTGATGCCTGGGAGCTTGAAGCAGCTCACACTTTCCACTACTGACCCATAGATGAGGACTGCTGTGTGTTCTTCCCCTTTCTGAAATCCACAATCAGTTCCTCACTCTTGCGGACATTGAGTGAAAGGTTGTTGTTGGAACACCATTGATCATTAGCCGATCTATCTCATTCCTGTATGCATCATCGCCATCTGTGGCTTTGCCAACAACAGTGGTTTATTGGCAAATTTATAGATGCCGTTTGAACTACCTGATGGTTAATGTTTGATTGCAGTCATGTTTGAGGGTAGTGTAGTGGTCAGCGTAGCACTGTGTGTGTGTGTTCGTCCATCGTCAACGTCGATGAGACTAGCACGTGGTTTGGATTTAAGTGAGGGAGAGTTGCGCAGTGTCAGCCTCACTCTCTCTTCCCAATTCCCATCTGAATCCAGTGGCAAGACAGAGTCCAGACGACTGGAGGTGGGACTAGGCGTAGTGGATGACCAGGACGTCTTCTGTGTCTTGTCCTGCTCTACACGTTCCACGACGCTTGCAGAGACCGCCTTCTTGACCGTTGGACCTTCCACTGGTCTTGTCCGCTCAATCCGCCGGAGTCTGCCTTCACATGCTGGGATAGACAACTCCCTATCTCACTGAGGGTTTGAGACCTGTCGGCTACCCTCACCTGGTTTAGCCGGCTTGTCGAAGCTGTTGCCCGGGGTGTGGCCGCTGTCACATGCAAACAGCTACGGAGGCACAGGTGAGAGCTGAGTGCCAGGTGGGGACCAAAGGTGGACTAACCGCCTTGAAAAGGATGCAACATGTCAGCGTAGCACTATTACAGTGTTAATGACCAGCATTCATTTAGAAAGATAGAAACATGGAAAACCTACAGCACAATACAGGACCTTTGGCCCACAATGCTGTGCTGAACATGTACTTACTTTAGAAATTACCCAGGGTTACCCATAGCCCTCTATTTTTCTAAGCTCCATGTATCTATTCAAGAGTCTCTTAAAAAACCCTATTATATCTGTCTCCACCACCGTCGCCGGCAGCCCATTCCACGCACTCATCACTCTCTGCGTAAAAAACTTAACCCTGATATCTCCTCTGTACCTACTTCCAAGCACCTTAAAACTGTGCCCTCTCATATTAGCCATTTCAGCCCTGGGAAAAAGCCTCTGACTATCCACACGATCAATGCCTCCCATCATCTTATACACCTCTATCAGGTCACCTCTCATCCTCCACCGCTCCAAGGAGACGTTCCTGCTGTTCTCTATAAGGAGTTTGTATTTTCTCCCTCTGACCATGTAGGTTTCCTCTGGGTGCTCTAGTTTCCTCCCACAGTCCAAAGACAGACCGGTTAGTAGGTTAATTGGTCGTGTGGTGGAACTGTGCTGTGTGGGCTCATTGGGCCAGAATGGTTTGTTACCACACTGTATCTCTAAATAAAATAAATGAACGGCTCGGTAATGTAGTGGTTCACAGTACCAGCGACCCAGGCTCATTTTCCATCATGCCTGCAAGGGGTTTGTACATTCTCCCCGTGACCATGTAGGTTTCCCCTGGGTACTCTGACTTCTTTCCACAGTCCAAAGGCATACTGATTAGTAGGTTAATTGGTCATTGTAAATTGTCATGTCATCATTATGTGTCATGTCAGATGATGCGGGTGATCGCGAACTTTGACCATGATTGTTCTTGGCAAATTATTCTACGGAAGTGGTTTGCCATTGGCTTCTTCTGGGCAGTGTCTTTACAAGACGGGTGACACCAACCATTATCAATACTCTTCACAGATTGTCTGCCTGGCATCAGCGGTCACATAACCAGGACTTGTGATAGGCACCAACTGCTCATATGACAATCCCCAACCTGTCCCATGGCCTCATGTGACTCTGATCCAGGGGAGGAGGGGGATAAGCAGGTGCTACACCTCGCCCAAGGGTGACCTGCGGGCTAGTGGAGGGAAGGAACTCCTTACACCTCCTTTGGTGGAGACGTATCGCCAGCCTGCCACACCGTCCTGTGATTAGGCAAGGACTAGATTGGGGACTGATGAGTGGCATAACTCGAAGGGCTGAAAGCTGCACAGTAGTTCAATAAATTAAAAAAAATTACATATATAAGCAGAGAGGAAAGAATAGGGGCAATAAGAGGGAGATGTCTCCAATTTGAGCTGTTTACTTAAAGCCAGTATTTTGCAAAATCCTAAGTTTGGCCAATGACAGAATAATTATGATGTGATCCTTTTATTAACTCATTGCAATCTTTCTTTTATTATTTTTGATCCATTATTTCGACAGATAAGTTACTGTTTGCTGAGCACTGCTTAATCTTCTCCTCTCGACAGCTGTGATAAAATGCTGCAAAGAGATTTTGTTTTCAAATCCCTTTCCAGAGTGATTAATAGTTCTGCATAAACCCTATGCAAACTATTTTTCATTGTGGGCTCTGAGTTTGTTGGTATGACCAACCTAACTTGGCACCTGTTCACTGGGATATGATGAGAAATATTCCTGCACCTGGGAATGCTGCCACTGGACTAGCAAAATAAATGTGAGTGCACTGCCCTCTCTCCTCCCATCAGCGGGTGATTTATGGAACCACTTCCCGCCTCTCTCCAACATCTCACAGTGATTTGTATACAATGAATTATTCTTGCTTTTGAAGTCAGCCCCTGAGCCTTCTGGAACACGTCACCACAAGCGTTTTGCATCAACTCGGTTCTTGCAATTGCAAAAAGCTGTAAAGTAAATCTATTCTTGCCTCCCTTTCTCTCTGTCGCCCATTTCCGCCGGAGCAAATTTGGTACGTCACCAAATTTCTACAGATGTACCGTAGACTGTATTTTAACTGGTTGCATCACCATCTGGTATGGATGCTCCCATGCACAGGGTCAGAGGTTTGTCGACTCAGACAGTCCATGATGGCAGTAGCCTCCTCACCATCGACGACATCTTCAAATGTTACTGTTACCATCAGGTCAGAGGTACAGAAGCCTGAAGGCACAATTCTGTTCGCCTCACTATAGGAAGGATGTGGAAGCATTGGAAAGGGTACAGAGGAGATTTACCAGGATGCTGCCTGGTTTAGAGAGTATGCATTATGATCAGAGATTAAGGGAGCTAGGGCTTTACTCTTTGGAGAGAAGGAGGATGAGAGGAGACATGATAGAGGTCTACAAGATAATAAGAGGAATAGATAGAGTGGACAGCCAGTGCCTTTTCCCCAGGGCACCACTGCTCAATACAAGAGGACATGGCTTTAAGGTAAGGGGTGGGAAGTTCAAGGGGGATATTAGAGGAAGATTTTTTACTCAGAGAGTGGTTGGTGCATGGAATACACTGCCTGAGTCAGTGGTGGAGGCAGATACACTAGTGAAGTTTAAGAGACTACTAGACAGGTATATGGAGGAATTTAAGGTGTGGGGTTATATGGGAGGCAGGGTTTGAGGATTGGCACAACATTGTGGGCCGAAGGGCCTGTACTGTGCTGTACTGTTCTATGTTTTATGTTCACACACTCAGTGATTTAGGAACAGTTTCTTCTCCTCTCCCATCTGATTCCTGAATGGACAATGAAGCTTTGGACACTACTTCACTTTTTTAAATATACAGCATTTCTGTTTTTGTACCTTTGAAAAAAAATCTATTCCATATACGTAAATGATTTACTTGTTCATTTATTATTATGTTTTATTTTATTTATTTTTTCTCTCTCTGCTCGATTATGCATTGCATTGAACTGCTGCTGCTAAGTTAACAAATTTCACGTCACATGCCAGTGACAGTAAACCTGATTCTGAAATGGTGAGGCCACAAGAAGACGGCATCCATCATTACTGACCCCCACCACTCAGGACATCCCTCTGCTCATTACTACCATCAGTGAGGGGGTACAGGAGCCTGAAGGACACACCCAATGCTTTAGAAACAGTTTCTTTCCCTCGGTTATCAGTTTTCAGAACAGTCCATGAATCCTCAATGCTTTGGTCTCTTTCTGCACTACTCATTTATCTTTTTATATATATTAATGTAATTTGTAGTGTATTTTATGTATTGTACTGCAGGGCTGCTGCAAGACAACAAATTTCATGACATAAGCCCCTGGAGCATGGGAGAGTGAGAGAAGATTTGATAGAGGTATGCAAAATTATAAAGGATATAGAAAGGGTAAATAGGAGCAGGCTTTTTTTACTGAGGGTGGGTGAGACTGGAAGCAGAGGTCATATGTTAAGGATGAAAGGTGAAATATTCAAGGGGAATTTGAGTGGGAATTTCTCAAATGTGGATTGTGGAATGAGCGGTCAGTGGAAAGCACATGACAATTTATCGAGACTCTACCCTAACTTCCTTATCCTTGAACTTAATGGAACGACTAATAAAGCAAGCATAAAGGCATACATGTGCCCGAAATCCAGAGCAACACATACACAATGCTGGAGGAGCTCAGCAGGCCAGGCAGCATCTATGGAAAAGTGTAAACAGTCGACGTTTCGGGCCGAGACCCCTCATCAGGAGTCCCGATGAAGCATGCCATGCACCTTCTTTACTGGCCTATCGATTTGTGCAGCCACTTTCAGGAAACTACGGACTTTGGCATCAAGATCCCACTGAATGTCAGTGCTGTTAAAGGTACTGACATCAACATGCCACAGTAACGTCGCAGTTAGTGCGATGCTATTACAGCTGGAGTCGTCGGAGTACGGAGTTCAATTAGAAACATGGAAAATCTACAGCACAATACAGGCCCTTCAGCCCACAATGCTGTGCCGAACATGTACTTACTTTAGAAATCACCCAGTGTTACCCATAACCCTCTATTTTTCTAAGCTCCATGTACCTGTCCAGGAGTCTCTTAAAAGACCCTATCGTATCCGCCCCCACCACCATCAGCAGCAGCCCATTCCACGCACTCACCACACTCTGCATAAAAAACTTACCCCTGACATCTCCTCCGTACCTACTTTCAAGCACCTTAAAACTGTGCCCTCTCGCGTTAGCACTTTCATCCCTGGGAAAAAGCCTCTGACTATCCACACGACCAATGCCTCTCATCATCTTATACATCTCTATCAGGCCACCTCTCATCCTCCGTCGCTCCAAGGAGAAAAGGCCGAGTTCACTCAACCTATTCTCATAAGGCATGCTCCCCAACCAGGCAACATCCTTGTAAGTCTCCACTGCACCCTTTCTCTGGTTTCCACATCCTTCCAGAACTGAACACAGTACTCCAAGTGGGGTCTGACCATGGTCCTATACAGCTGTAACATTACCTCTTGGCTCAAACTCCAAACCATGGTTGATGAAGGTCAATACACCGTACGCTTTCTTAACCACAGAGTCAACCTGCAGAGCAGCTTTGAGTGTCCTATGGAGACAGACCCCAAGATCCCTCTGATCCTCTACACTGCCAAGAGTCTTACCATTAATACTATATTCTGCCATCATATTTGGCCTACCAAAATGAACCACCTTACACTTATCTGGGTAATTCCGGCATCCTCTGTAAGAAAATTGGTATGTTTTCCCGATGTGCTCTCGTTTCTCCCACAGTCCAAAGATGACCGGTTAGTAGGTAAATTGGTCATTGTAAATTGTCCCATAATTAGGCAAGGGTTAAATGGGTGAATTGCTGGGAAGCGTAGTTTGAAGAGTCTGTTCCGTGTTCAATCTGTGATTAAGAAATAAATTAACTGTGTACTTTCTCTTTACATTTGATCGATCAAAGTACAACACCTCACACTTACTTGGATAAAATTCTGCCATTTCTCTGCCCGTATATACAACTGATCTTTACCACCTGACCTGGAGCATCTGAAGTCAACCCCACTAACCTGCTATAGTGAGATATCCCTCTATAACCTGTCCATCAGGAGTCTATCACTCTCAGGCTTAAGAAGCTCTCTACCCTTTCCATTGGTGGATTCCACAGGAGCATAGTAGTCGCCACAAAACACTTTAGGGTAATGTAATTGGGAGATTACATAAATGTTCATAATTCATAACCACTGGGCATTGAGGTGTGGTTTCATTTGAAGAGGCTGGTCTGATGTGATGACATTATTATGTAAAAATTTTTAGCACGCTTTTGTGTTCAGTTTTGGAGTTCAATAAAATATGTTACGGGTTTCATTAAACATTCATTTTTTTTTGTGAAACCCACATTGGTGATCCCCAGTGCTCTGGATGATTCCAGAGTTATTGAATGTGATGGCCAACACAGTCGTTTTGAAACTGTTGGAGTTTTGGGGGTAAAATGCAGTCGCTTGGTTTGTACAAGCTGAAGCCCAGTTCCCAATTTGCTCTGCGAGAAATCCCCACCAACACCAAATTCTATTATGTGGTAGTGTCACTCACCAACTCCATGGCTGCGAGAGCAGTGAGTCTACTAGAACAGCAGACTGAACTTGATAAATATCGATCCCTGAAAACTCACCCTCTACGGACTTCTGGACTACCAGAGTCTAAGCACGCCAAACAGTTGCTCTCCTTGCCCAGTCTCAGTGATGTTAAGCCGCCAGAGCTAATGGACCACATGCTGTCTCTCCTGGGAGATCACCATCCTTGTTTTATTTTTGAAGAACCCCATGCAGCAAATGTCTGATCAAGTTCACATAGCCCTCGCTAATGCAACCGTAAGGGACTATAGGGAGCTTGCTAAAATGGCTGATGGTCTACATTCAGCTAGGCAGCGGTGCATCATTCCCCCTCCTTTCTCAACTTCAATAAGCCTGGTCAGCAAGGTACCCAACATAAGGACGCCCACTGCTACTAGACAGATGAATCTGAGCCTATGTTTCCACTATGCTCACTTTGGTATGAACGCCAGGGAGTGCTGACCTCCTTGCAGCTTCCACAGTGCCAGTGCATTGGGACAGAGGTCTGTGAAAACCATGGCTTCCAGCTGCCACGATCGCCTACTGTTCCTTCCGGGCACCCTTTCAGGTGATGCTTCTTGTGTAACACGGGGGCTCAAGTGAGTGTGCTGCCAACATCTCCTATTGATCAGAAGGCAAAGAGTGATGAAACCTTGCTGGAGGCCACCAATGGCAGAAGGGTCTAAACTTATGGGCACGACAGGTGACACTCTGCTTCAATGGGCGACATTCCACATGGGACTTCAGCCTGATCATGGTGGCAGGACCTCTGTTTGGTGCAGATTTCCAGTGTGCCCGAGGTTTGTTAGTTGAACATAAGAACTGCCAGCTTGTGGATGTCTAGGACTTTGGGTTGTTATCCTGCTCCCCAGTAAGTTCCCATGACTTTGTCAATTAAATGCACCACCGCATGTGAGCTTGCTCAACTGCTGAGTGAATTCCTAAAACTCACTAAGCCCACATTCTCCATTACAGTCACAAAACATCAGGTCGAGCACCGCATTCCCACATCTGGCCTGCTAATCCATGCCAAAGCACGTAGACTGAACCCAGAAAAGCTGGCAACAGTGAAGGTTGAGCTTGCCAACGTGGAAAGGCTCGGAACTGTGTGCCGGTCGAATAGCTCCTGGGCTTCGCCTCTCCATATGGTCCCTAAGTCTGATGATGGTTGCCACACATGTGGCGATTACCAACGCCTTAACTAGGTTACCACCCCCAGTCGTCACCAAGTCTCACACATCCAGGAGTCTTCAGCATGTTCAACCGGAAAGTTAATTATTTCCAAAGCCGATGTAGCTCGGGCTACCATCAGGTGCCTGTGTGCTCAGAGGACGTTCCCAAAACAGCTGTGATAACCCCGTCTGGCCTTTCTGAGTTTCTATGCATGCTGTTTGGACTGAAAAATGAAGCACAGACTTTCCAATGGCTGATGCACTCTGTATTAAAGGACTTAGAATTTCTTATTGTTTACCTGGCTGATATACTTGTCACCTGTGTGTCCAAATCTATACACGTATCTCATCTTCATGCACTTTTCAAGCATTTAAGCCAACACCATTTGATTATTAACCCTGCTAAGTGCCAGTTTGGGTTTTCAGCTATCACATCTCTGCAGAAGGTGCAAAACCGCTCCCATCAAAAGTAACCGCTGTTATTGATTTCCCACAGCCCACACTGCTAAAAAACTACAGGAGTTTTTAGACATGATAAACTTCTATCACCACTTCACTCCATGAGCTGCTGAACTTATGCTCCCCCTGTATAGTGTGCTTAAAGGCAATACCCCTAATCAAGTGCTTGACTGGTCAGCGGGCATGACCGGGGCTTTTGATGATACCAAAGGAGTTCTTCCTAATGCGGCTCTATCGGTGCACCCGCTCCCCAACGCACATTTAGCCATTACTACTGACGCTTCAGACTACGCTGTAGGTGCTGTGCGTGAACAGCTGGTCAGAGGCATGTGGCAGCCACTTGCCTTCTTCAGCCAACAGCTCCATCCCCGCCGACTGGAAGTGCAGCATGTATGAGTGTGAGCTTCTCGGTCTCCATCTGCCAGTCCGCCATTTTCGTTTTCGTATAGAGGGTCGCTATTTCACAGCGTTCTTTGACCACAAACCCCTCATGCACATGATGGCCAAAATATCAGATCTTGGTCTGCACGGCATCAGTGCCACCTGGCCTACATATCTGAGTTCACAACTAATTTACAACATATCGAGGAGAATAATAATACCGTGGCTGATTGCCTCTCACGGCCAGCCATTGAGGCCATACACATAGGGTTCGACTATACCGGTATGGCAGCCGACCAAGTTACTGACTCAGAGGTCCAGGTTCACAGAACAGCAGTCACAGGCCTGCAGCTGGCTGATGTTAAGTTTGGGGAAGCTGGGTTTCTCTCCTGTGTGATGTCTCAACTGGTTGTGCCTGCAAACAGGAGATGGACTGATTTTGACCTATACATGGCCTCTTGCATCTGGGCTGAAGGGCCTCACAGGAACTGGTCGCACCGAAGTTTGTATGGCCTGGCCTCAGGAAGGATGTGCGTGATTTGATTGCAGCCTTTGTGGAGTGCCAGTGGGCAAAAATTAACCATTATGTTCAGGTGCCATTGGCATCTTTTGAGGTCCCTGAGCGATGGTATGACCATGTTAATGTGGACTTGTTGGCTCTCTTCCATTCCCACTCCCCACCCCTGCTGTTTCATGTACCTTCTTACCATGGTGGTCATCCCTCTAGTATCAATGATGGCCACAGATGTGGCTTGGGCGTTCATCATGACCTGGGTTGCTCGTTTTGACACCCCATCTATGACTGTGCTCCCCAATTCATTTCCGATCTCTGGAATGTGAAGACCCAGAACCTTGGCATTAAGCCACACCACACCACAGTGTATCACTCGCAGTCTAATGGCCTATGCTCCTTAAAGGCTGCTCTGAGGACCTCCCTGACTGATGAGTCTTGGCATGATCGTCTGCTATGGGCTGGCGGGCCTGTTGTGGGAATGTGGTGCTCGCCCCAGGCTTTGTGATTAGTGAAGCATGTGGGCTTGGTAAGGTCTGGGAATTCACCCAGCAGTCGAATAAATGGTGCATGCACTTGACAGAGTTGTTGTGGGGAATTACTGGGAGAGCAGATTAGCGAACTAAAGTTCTTGACATTCACTTGCTGGCCTTTCTTAAGATTGACTAACAGTCCTTAGGCACACAGGAAATCTGAACGAGCAGTGGTCTAAAGACAGAATGAAGTCCCATGTGTAACGTCACCCACTGAAACAGAGTGCCACTCATTGTGTCCTGTAAGTCTGGTTCCTGCTGCCATTGATGACCTCTAGTGAGGTTTCGTCGTTCTTTGCCTTCTCATCAATAGGCGATGCTGACAGCACACTGGCTGGAGCACCCGTGTCACACAAAAATCGTCACCCTGAAAGGGTGTCCATAATGAACAGTGGACGACCCTGGCAGCTGGAACCTGTGGAGAACGTACATAATTTGCAACCACTGACATTCAGTTGGGTTTTCACTTTAAGAAGCTGGTGTGCCGTGATGGCGTTATTATGTAAAGATTTTTAACACTCTTATGTGTTTAGATTTTGGAGTTCAATAAAATATGTTACAGGTTTCATTAAACATAAAATGCCTCACTTCATTTAATTTGCAAAAACCTACAATGTTATGTAACATTGCCCACCTTTGTTAATCAAGAACCCATCAAACTCCACGTTAAATACACCCAAAGACTGATTCACAGATTCACCATCCTTTGGCTTAAGAAATTCCTCCTATTCTCTGTCCTGAATGTATATCCTTGTATTCTGAGGCTGTGCCCTCTGGTCTTAGACTCCCCCACTAAAGGAAACATTCACTCCACATTCACTCTATCTAGATTTTTCAATGTTTGGTAAGATCCTGCCCCCCCCCCCCCATTATGCTAAACTACAGCGAGTACAGGCCCAGAGCCATCAAACACTTCTCATACCTTTTCATTCCCAGGATCATTCTCCTGAACCTCCTCTGGACTCTCTCCTATGCCAGCACATCTTTCCTTAAATAAAGAGCTCCAAAACTGATCACAGTACTCCAAGTGTGGTCTGACCAGTGCCTTTTAAAACTTCAAAATTACACTTCTGAATTTGTATTCAGGTCCTCTCAAAATGAATGCTACGATTGCATTTGCCTTCCTCACCATGAAGTCAACCTGCTCAGTTATCGGACTCTTTCCCTAGTACTTTCCCTGGTCTCTTGACCTTAATTTACCGTGTTATAACTTTGCACCTTATAGTTTGCCAGCACTGCAGTTTCTCCATGCCTACAGCACTTTTTTCTGTTTGCCGTTTTCCCTTGTACTACCTCAATGACATTGCCTTCTCAAATGATCTGTATGGATGACATAGTTCTTTACGGTATCAGCTGTCAACGCGAGCCAGGGCAGTACAACAGAGAGAGCACGATACGCCCATGTCACAGGCTCCCGCTCTCCACGCAGATGATGAATCCAAAGGAATATCAGAGACTGGTACAGTTTGGCAGCAGACTTTAGGGACTCCAGTAAACATTTCCTCAGGGTTTATTCCTGAAGCCTTCCCCATGAGTGGGTACGGCTGCAAGATAGTGGAGGTTAGAGATCAGAGTTTTCCTTCTCCTCGATGAGCTGCCAAACAGGGCTGTCGAACCCCATCTGCCAGAAGCGAATGATTTTAAGGCACGAGTAAACTGCCTTCTCCTGTAAGAAGAAATGGTTCTCCCGGACTTAGTCGCAAAGCTACCCATGAAGGCCAGGAGCTGGACTTGTATCTCGGTACATGTGAGAATAGTAATCCAATTTACCAAAATACGAGAAAAGTGGCAAGACACATCAGGGGGGGTTGAAAAGCATCCTCAAGTCCTGTCGTCTATCTCCCCCTCAACGGCTGTCAAATCTGTTGATTAATGGGTAGGACGGTGACCGGATATCAGGGGAGTCATTCATCTCAGCACCTTCTATTGTAGAAAGAAATTGACTAAATAGGGAACAATGGATTCTCATTTGAAAGTCAAACATACACGTAGCACTACACTTGAACAGTGAATTGTGTCCCTGTCTTGTTGTTATATTTGGGCTCTACCAGGTAAAGCTGCAAAGGTTCTCGACCCTACAATGAAAGTGCCATCAATTTTTCTTCAGTCACACACAGTCTGGTGTTCAACTGATAACGAGACCAACGTTAGTCATATTTTGATAGCAAGGGTCATCAAGTATTCCTCAAGAGGTGCCTTTGATCTTCAACCCTTTCTTTTCCTTTCAGGGTGTTGCAATTAATGCACAGAGTGACAAATAGCTCTTGTCAACTCCTGCAGTCAAAAAGAGGAAGGGGCCATTCAGCCCATCAAATATGTACTAGAATTAATGGCAGAGGAACTGATCTAACTCCATCCACCCTTCTCAGATTCAGATTCAGATTTATTTGTCACATATACAATACTGTGCAAAAGTCTTAGGCACATATTTATAGCTTTTACGCAGTCCTGTATTTGTCAATGTGGAGTGGAGAGCGAGTTTGTGAATCCAGTGGGAGCAAAGGATGTTGGGAATTGTGAGGGTGAGCACCACGGGAGGGGTATGGGACAGGTGGCAGAGAAGGAGTGCCAGGGGTACTGGGTGGCACAGGTGCAGTCACACCCAGCCCTGAGACACCAGGTAAGGCGATTTAATTCCAGACAATTGATCAATATAGAATGTCTCTTTGATATTTCCTGCTCCATTCCCCTTTTTCCAGCCATGATTCCCCTCTCCCTGCCCCCTTCCCATTCTCAGTCCACAATAGAGATTCATATCAGAATAAGGTTTATGATCACTCACATATGTCATGAAATTTGTTTCTTTTTCTGGCAGTGTTACAGTGCAATACATAAAATTACTACAGTACTGTGCAAAGGTCTTAGCCACCCTAGCTATATATGTGTGCTTAAGAATTTTGTACATCAAAACATACAACAGAATGTGTTGTTTGTGTTAACAACGAAAACACACGAGGACATGCTGGGGAGCAGCCCGCAGGTGACACCACACATTTGATGGCCAATGCAGACTCAATGGGCCAAATGGTCTGATTTGTTCCTCTGTCATAGGGGGGTATGAGAGGGGTGGGAGGAGGAGGAAATGACTAACGTTGAAACTAGCAATGGTGGTATAGTGTAGAAGGTTGTCATAGGTTACAATGGGCCATTGACAGGTTGCAGAGTCAGGCAGAGAAGTGGCAGATAGAGCTCAATACAGAAAAGAGTAACGAGTTTCACTTTGAAAGGACAAAATTGAAGGTAGAGTACAGAGTTAATGGTAGGATTCTTAGCAGTGTGAAACAGAGGGATCTTGGGGTTCACATCCAAAGATCCCTGGAAGATGCCATGCATGTTTGATATAGACTAGATGGGCCAGAAGCCTCTTCCTCCACTGCAGTGCTCTATCACTCTGTGATGCTAACAGTAACAGCAAATCCCATAGCAATTGACTTGCATTTGTGGTGTACATTTACAACAACAAATGTGTCAAGCCAGCTGCTTAAAATTTACACTGTGAGGCCCACTCTCTCTCTGTCCCATCTTTCATTCTGCCTGAATCTCGGATCCGGCTAGGGGAGTATGCTTGATCTGACCCTGGCCTGTTCTTCCTCATCACCCATACACCCAAACCCCCACCAAACCAATTCTATTGTCTCTGTATTTAAAGTACCCTGAATTGTGTCAGGAACTACAGGATCTTCAATGGCTGAAAAGCATTTCAGTACATCTTACGGGGGTCAGGACAATTGAACAGTATAGCATAAGAAAAGACCCTTCAGAATTCAGAATCAGGTTTAATATCACTGGCATACTTTGTGAAATATGTTGTTTTGCAGCAGCAGTACATTGCAGTCAGTAGCATCATCATCATTATGTGCCGTGTTGTATGACATGGGTGATCATGGTCCCATGATTATGATTATTCTTGGCAAATTCTTCTACAGAATTGGTTTGCCATTGCCTTCTTCTGGGCAGTGCCTTTACAAGACGGCTGGCCCCAGCCATTATCAATACTCTTCAGAGATTGTCTGATTGGTGTCAGTGGTCGCATAACCAGGACTTGTGATATGCACCGGCTGCTCACATGACCATCCACCAGCTGCTCCCATGGCTTCACATGACCCTGATCGTGGGGCTAAGCAGGTGCTACACCTTGGCCAAGGGTGACCTGTAGAGTAGTGGAGGGAAGGAGCACCTTACATCTCCTTTGGTAGAGATGTATTTCTACCCCATGACATTGAAATACATAGTAATAAAAACTATAAATTACAATAAGGTTTATATAAAAAAGCAAATTAAATTAAATGAGTAGTCCAAAAGGAGAGGGATAAAATAGTGAGGTCGTGTTCATGGGTTCACTGTCCATTCAGAAATCTGACAGTAGTGGGGAAAAAGCTGTTTCTGAAATGCTGAATGTACGTCTTCAGGCTCTTGTACCAAAGAGAAGAGGGCATGACCTGGGAGATGGAGATCCTTACTAATGGATACTACCTTTTTGAGGGCTGCAATATTTATGTCGACCATGATCTCCCCTTCATTTTCATTTCCTAGAACGCAATAGAATGCGTGCAGATCGTTTGTATGCAGAACAATGGGGGATGTACAAGTACGCAGAAAATTATGAGGGTGAATGCATGCAGCCCTTCTCCACTGAATTTGGGTGAGACTGGAATGAGTGCTCATTGCTTTAGGGTGAAAGGTGAAATATTGAAGTGTAAGACAAGGGCAAACTTCTTCACTCAGAGGGTGGTGAGAGTGTGCAATGAGCATGGTGGATGTGGGTTCATCTGTTACATTTAAGAGAAGTTTAGATGGGTACATGGATGGGAGGGGTACGGAGGACTATGGTCCAGATGCAAGCAGATGTGGCTGGGCAGAAGATCAGATTATCATGGACTAGATGGGTCAAAGATCCTGTATGATGCAAAATTTATTTACCCACCCTGCTCATGGTCTGTTTGTCCTCCTCCTATCAGGAAGAAAGCTACGTAGCATCCACACCAAGACCACCAGGCACAAAAACAGTTACTTTCCACAAGAAGTAATGCTGATCAGCAACCCGCCCACTAACCCACCCCTCCACACCCCCAACCGCCACTATTTTATCATTTCCTGTCAGAGTCAACTTATTTACAGACACTCGTGTACCTAGTATCACTTTATGGACATACTAATCTATATGTCTATGAGTTACCTTATATTGTGTTGCTTTATTATTATTATGTTCTTTATCTCATTGTGTGTTTTCTGTACTGTATCAGATCCAGATTAACAATTATTTTGTTCTCCTTTACACTTGTGTACCGGAAATGACTTTAAACATTCTTGCATCTTAAACTAATTCCTTCTGCTGGAATATGGGGCAGGAGGTACAGAAGCCTGAAGTCCCACATCACCAGGTTCAGGAACAGCTGTTTCCTTTTAACCATTCGGTTCTTGAACAAACTGGCAAAACCCTAGTCACTACAGTTCAGCAACACTATAATCATTTGCAATGAAATGGGCCTTTTTGTTATAATTATGTTCTTTCTTGTAAAAAAAAATTGTGTAATCTATATTTAGTTGGTATTTTTCTTGTGAAAGCTGATTATCTGATAGTGCCTGTGATGCTGCAGTAAATCAGATTTTCACTGTATTTGTGCATACATGTGGTTAAGAATATGACAATAGAGACAAGAACAGACTAGATCTGTATCCATCTGTTCCTTTCTTTGTCACGTGCTGACAGCTCTGTGCCATTCTTCAAAGCCTCTCTGCTCCTGATCAAATGTGTATCCAACTCCTTTTTAATAGGCAGCTGATATTGAGACTCATTGGTTCTCTCCCCACCTCCTTCCTTCCATTCCATGGTCCACTGTCCCCTCCTATCAAATTCCATCTTCTTCAGCACTTTGTCACTTCTACCTATCACCTCCCAGCTTCTTGCATCATTCCCATTGTCACCATTTCCTCACCTGCCTATCACCCTTTCCCCAGCTCTTGTTCCATGGCTTCCCTCCATCTTTCCAGCCCTGATGAAGGCTGAAACAGCCACTGTCCATTTCCCTCCACATATCAGTCTGACTCACTGAGTTCCTCCAGAATATTCTGAGCATTGTTTTTTAATACCAGGTATTGTTGTTTAAATTAACATACAGAACTCTGTATATATATATAGGGAACCTAAGACATTTGGACAGTACTGTATTTGTCAATGTGGAGCAGAGACGGAGCAAAAGATGTTGAGGATGGCGTGGGTGGAACGTCGCCGGAGAGGTGTGGGACAAGTGGCACAGAAGGAGTGCCTGGGGGGGGCGTTGGCGCGGATGCAGACGCACCCAACCCTGAGACACCAGGCAAGGTCATTCAATTCCAATCAATTGGTTTTTGATCATTGCATAATGTTTCCTGCTTCCTCCCCTCGTCCCAACCGTGATTCCCCTCTCCCTGTCCACAACATCAGAATCAGGTTTATCATCACTTGCATATGTCATGAAATTTGTTTTTTTTTGTGGCAGCAGTACAGTGCAATACATAAAATCACTAAAGGACTGTGCAAAGGTCTCAGGCACCCTAGCTATATATAGGGTTGCCCATGCTCTGCAAGTCTCCCCTCTCTACGACACCAATGTTGTCTAAGGGAAGGGCATTAGGACCCATACAGTTTGGCACCAGTGTCGTCGCAGAGCACTGTGTGATTAAGTGCCTTGCTCAAGGACACAACACGTTCCCTCGGCTGGGGCTCGAACTCACCTCATCATTCGTAAGGCCAGTGATGTTGTGGGGATGGAACTGGACTCTCTGACGGTGGTGTTTGAAAAGACGATGCTGTCTAAGTTGCATGCCATCTTGGACAATGTCTCCCATCCACTACATAATATACTGGCTGGGCACAGGAGTACATTCAGCCAGAGACTCATTCCACCGAGATGCAACACAGAGCGTCATAGGAAGTCATTCCTGCCTGTGGCCATCAAACTTTACAACTCCTCCCTTGGAGGGTCAGACACCCTGAACCAATAGGCTGGTCCTGGACTTATTTCCTGGCATAATTTACATATTACTATTTAACTATTTATGGTTTTATTACTATTTAATTATTTATGGTGCCACTGTAACGAAAACCAATTTCCCCCGGGATCAATAAAGTATGACTATGACAACCTTCAGGTTGCTAGTCCAATGCCTTAACCACTTGGCCACGTGTCCACATCCTTTAACCTACTCCAAGATTAATCTTAACTCCTCTCTCCCATATCGCCCTCCATTTTCATTTCATCCATGTGTCTATCTAAATGTCCTTTAAATGCCCCTAATGCATCTGCCTCCACCACCATCCCTGGCAGAGTGCTCCACACACTCACCAACTCTTTGTTTGGAAAAAATACCACTGACATCCCCCAGCCCCCATACTCTCCTCCAATCACCTTGAACTATGCCTTTTTGTATTAGCCATTTATGGCCTGGGAAAAAGTCTCTGGCTGAGCAGCCAGACGAAGCACATGCATTCCGTGGGGATGGATGTACAGAGGCTCCTTACAGAATGGAATTGGAATTGAACTCCAAACTCCTGAATGCCTCGGGATGTAATGGTGTCACGCTCACTGCTACGCTACGGTGGCATATTAAGCGAATAAGATGATGAGGCATAGATTGAGTGACCTTTTCCCAGGGAGGAAGTAGCTAATACAAAGAAACACCATTTTAAGGAGATTGAAGGGAAGTATGGGGGTGCCTGTCAGAGGTAGAAATTTTACACAGAGAAGGGTAGGTGTTTTGGATGCGCTGTGGGAGGGGGGTGACCGTAGAGGCGGATATATTAGAAATATTTAAGAGATTCTTAGATAAGCACCTGGATGATAGAGAAGTGGAGGGTTATGTCGGAGGGAAGGGATAGATTGATCGAAAAATAGGTTACAACATCGTGTGTCAAAGGGCCGGTACTGCATTGTGGTGCTTTATGTTCTGAAACTGGACTTTTCACTTTGCCTTGATATTGCGTAAGTGAAAAAAGCTCAATCTATACCTCTTATAATTTTGTGCACTTCTATCAAGTCACCCCTCTTCCCTCTTCATTTTAATGAAAAAAGTCCTAGTTCGCTCAACATTTCCTCAAAAGACACCCTCTCTAATAGAACAGAGAACATAGAATAGTACAGTACAGTACAGGCCCTTCGGCCCACAATGTTATGCCAACCCTCAAACCCTGCCTCCCATATAAGCCCCCACCTTAAATTCCTCCATATACCTGTCTAGTAGTCTCTTAAACTTCACTAGTGTATTTGCCTCCACCACTGACTCAGGCAGTGTATTCCACGCACCAACCACTCTCTGAGTAAAAAACATTCCTCTAATATCCCCCTTGAACTTCCCACCCCTTACCTTAAAGCCATGTCCTCTTGTATTGAGCAGTGGTGCCCTGGGGAAGAGGCGCTGGCTGTCCACTCTATCTATTCCTCTTATTATCTTGTACACCTCTATCATGTCTCCTCTCATCCTCCCTCTCTCCAAAGAGTAAAGGCCTAATTCCCTTAATCTTTGATCATAATGCATACTTTCTAAACCAGGCAGCATCCTGGTAAGTCTCCTCTGCATTCTCTGTAAAGCCCCCAGTGTGGTGAAAGAGAGTGAGTGTACCTAACCAAAGATGCTTACCAAAGATTTTGAGAATCAGCTGGAAGGAGAAGCAATTCCCACCAGTGTACTGGGGGAGGCCAATGTGAACAGCATCCCCACCCTGATAAAGCAACTCCAACTCTGATGGATAGGTCATGTCATCCGATGTATAACTCGCATCTCCCCAAACAGACCTTGTACTCCCATTTGAAGGAAGGTCAGTGAGCCCCTGGTGGGGAAAGGGAACACTTCAAAGATGAAGTCAGAATCAGCCTGAAGAAATTCAACATTATATCTAAAAACTGGGAAGACATTGCACTTAAGAGGAAATTTGTTCAAGAGGGAATTGCACTACATGAGAACGACCCCCACTCTGCTGCGGAAAGCAAACAGCAGCTGTGAAAGGAGAGACTGAACGACCAAAAGACCCGAGCACTAACCACAGCTGCCACTTCCTCTTACCCACACTGCCCCAGAATAGGTGGATTCTGGAACGGCCTCTACAGCCACTTGAGGGCCTACTGAATGTTGAAAGGCCTCAACAGAGAGGAGAGGATGTTTCCTCTGGTGGGAGAGTCTAGGACCAGAGGACGCAGCTTCAGAACAGAGGGGTGTCCCTTTAGAACAGAGATGGGGAGGATTTTTTTAAGTAAATCTGTGGAATTTGTTGCCACAGGTGGCTGTGGGGGTCAAGTCATTAGGTATATTTAAGATTGATAAATTCTTGATTAGTTAGGGCATGAAGGGATACAGGGAGAAGACGGGAGGTTGGGTCTGAGAGGGAAATGGATCAGCCATGATGAAATGGTGGAGCAGACTCAATGGGCCAAATGGCCTAATTCTGTTTCTATACCCTATTGGCTTTATGGACCCACCAACAGACAAGCCCTTAGGAGATCATGACATTCGACGAGTGATTGCATTCCTATCACCAAGCATTGATCAGTTTAGCATTTATAACTTTAACCTCTCAAACGGCAAGGATTTGTGTGCATTCATAACCAAAATTCTTTAGGAATGTGGTTTCAGGAATGTAGAAGGGGCCGCAGTGGGAGTTCAACTGGAATCAATCCCACGTTGAATGAGGACGATTTCTAACACATCGCTCGACAGGTGTTCAGTGGATAACAAGCCTAGCCTGTGCCAAAGCAGAGGTTAAACCGATTACAGGCACAATTTGAGGTGAACACAAGAAACGGTCTGTTTTGCTCAGGCTGGATTCCTCCTGCAACCCTGCATTCCGTCACTCGATACTTTACTTAACTCCAAACCCCAGGAGATGCCAGGAAAGGGAAAAATGCTCTGGGGAAAAAATGGGGAAGATGAGAGGAAATGTTGAAATATTTATGGTAGGAGGTAGTCAGTTTTTAACGAAGTGACTGATGAAGCTTTTCCCTCTCCATGAATGGTCTAATTGTACAACTCGACCAAACACTTACATATCCCGGCTTCCCAAACACATGGTGACCTGTGGCAGATCAATTCAGAACAGAGTCTGGACAATTTTCAAAAGCAGAAAACCGCCCTCCAGTGTTTAACTCAAAATTGTTCTTCTTAAACAAGTAACATAACTCTTTCGGTCATGATTCTGATTTAAGCATTTCAAGGTCTCTGTTGCCCCTTTCCCTATGCCCCTGACAGCCTTTCTCTCCCTTAGAGTGTGGTTATGTTACTGGGCTAATAATCCCAAGGTTTGGAAAAACCATTATGTTTTGAAAAACATCGCCTCAGTTTGATAATTTTCATGCTGCTTCAAGACAGAATTTTTGTTAAATAGCTAATTTCAGGGAGAGGTTTTTAATATCACTGATTAGACCATAAGACCATAAGGAATAGGAGCACAATTAGGCCATTGGGCCCATTGAGTTTGTTCCACCATTTCATCATGGCTGATTTCTTAATCCTCTGCATCTCATCTCTGTTCTAAATGGATGTTTCTCTAATCTGAGGCTGTGCCCTCTGGTCCTAGACTCCCCCACTATAGGAAACATCCTCTCCACATCCACTCTATCTGTGCCCTCTGGTCCTAGAATACCCCACTATGGGAAACATCCTCTCCACATCCACTCTATCTGTGTCCTCTGGTCCGAGACTCCCCCACTATAGGAAACATCCTCTCCACATCCACTCTATCTGTGTCCTCTGGTCCTAGACTCCCCCACTATAGGGAACATCCTCTCCACATCCACTCCATCTGTGACCTCTGGTCCTAGACTCACCCACTATAGGAAACATCTTCTCTATCTGTGCTGTCTGGTCCTCAACTCCCCCACTATAGGAAACATCCTCTCCACATCCACTCTATCTGTGCCCTCTGGTCCTAGACTCCCCCACTATGGGAAACATCCTCTCCACATCCACTCTATCTGTGTCCTCTGGTCCTAGACTCTCCCACTATAGGGAACATCCTCCCCACATCCACTCTATCTGTGTCCTCTGGTCCTAGACTCCCCCACTATAGGAAATATCCTCTCCACATCCACTCCATCTGTGTCCTCTGGTCCTAGACTCACCCACTATTGGAAACATCTTCTCTATCTGTGCTGTCTGGTCCTCAACTCCCCCACTATAGGGAACATCCTCTCCACATCCACTCTATCTGTGTCCTCTGGTCCTAGACTCCTCCATCGTAGGAAACATCCTCTCCACATCCACTCTATCTAGGCCTTTCAATATTCTATAGGTTTCAGTGAGACCCCATCATTCCTCTAAACTCCAGTGAGTACAGGCCTAGAGACAGCCCTGTGATGCTGCTGGTACCAAACAATCCCCGTCTCCGCAGTTCCTTTGGGTTCATCAGATGCCTGGAGAGGAGGAGTTTGCTACATGGGCCACAGCTTGCTCTCCACATCATACTGCCCAGGCTTGCATATCTAGACAGCTAGGAGGCAAAAGCCATGGTCAGCTCTGACTGATGGAAGCCTCAGACAGACAGGCCCAGAGCCATCAAACACTCCTCATACATGAGACTTCACATTCCTAGGATCATTCTCGTGAACCTCCTCTGGACCCTCTCCGTTGCCAGCACATCTTTTCTTAGATAAGGGGCCCAGAACTGCTCACAATACTCAAAAGTGTGGACTGATCATTGTTAAAAAAGGAACAGCTTGTTAACTCAGACACAAGGAAATCTGCAGATGCTGGAAATTCAAGCAACACACACAAAAGTTGCTGGTGAACGCAGCAGGCCAGGCAGCATCTCTAGGAAGAGGTACTGTCAACGTTTCTGGCTGGGACCCTTAGTCCTGATGAAGGGTCCCAGCCAGAAACGTCGACTGTACCTCTTCCTACAGATGCTGCCTGGCCTGCTGCGTTCACCAGAATTTTTTGTGTGTGTAGCTTATTAACTCTATAGGCTTCGTTACATTTATGTTCCAATGTTTCAATCCATATGCCAATGTGTTCTGTTTTCCAATTGGGCTAGCACTTACTGGATTTAATTCTGATACACTGAATCCAGGTGTGAACTCCGGAAAGCCATTAAGGGCGCCAAGAGGCAATAGCGAGCCAAGTTGGAAGCCCAGGCTAACCAGAGGGATGCTAGTAGACTATGGCAGAGTCTAAATGAGATCACTGAGCGCAAAGAAAAGGCTGGGAGTAACAATAACTGTGGTGCTTCTCTTCCTGATGAACTTAACGTATTCTATGCAAGATTCAAACAGAAGAGGAGCGTCCCGCTCCCTCCGGATGAACCGGACCTGGTGGCATCGAGATTCATCGTCACCGAGGAGGACGTTAGAAAGGCCTTCCTGAAGATAAATCCAAGGAAGGCGACGTGCCCAGATGGCGTCCCGGGACAGGTTCTCCGGGCCTGTGCAAGTGAGCTAGCTGGAGTGTTTGCTGACATCTTCAACTACTCCTTGCATCAGTCTAAGATCCCCTCGTATTTTAAGAAGGCAACGATAATCCCAGTGCCAAAGAGGAGCAAGGTGGCATGCCTGAATGACTATCGACCTGTGGCTCTGATATCAATTGCTATGAAGTGCTTCGAGCGATTGGTTATGGCACACATCAACCACAGCCTACCGGTCAAACTCGATGCTTTGCAATTCGCCTACTGGAGCAACAGGT
Organism: Mobula birostris; assembly: GCF_030028105.1. Classification (NCBI taxonomy): domain Eukaryota; kingdom Metazoa; phylum Chordata; class Chondrichthyes; order Myliobatiformes; family Myliobatidae; genus Mobula; species Mobula birostris. The sequence continues at coordinate 6,732,593 of NC_092375.1, read as the reverse complement.
CAACGGCAAATGCCACCTCTCTGGCCCTACATTCCTCCTTAGAAAACCTGGAGAATAAAGACGCATACGTAAGGCTCCTTTTCATTGCCTACAGCTCTGCCTTTAATACCATCATTCCAAATAAACTGATTCCTAAGCTCCGGAACCTGGGCCTTAGCACTCAGATCTGCAGCTGGATCTTCAACTTCCTCACAGACAGGACCCAGGCTGTAAGAATAGGGGACAAGCTCTCCTCTACAAACACTCTGAGCACCGGTGCCCCACAAGGCTGTGTACTCAGCCCCCTGCTGTACTCACTATACACCCATGATTGTGTAGCAAAGTTTCCATCAAATTCAATATATAAGTTTGTTGATGACACAACAATTGTAGGCCGTATTTCAGTTAATGATGAGTTTGAGTACAGAGAGGAAATTAAGAACCTGGTGGCATGGTGTGAAGACAATAACTTATCCCTCAACATCAGCTCGATGAAGGAATTGGTTGTTGACTTCAGGAGGAGTAGTGGACCGCACAACCCAATTTACATCGGTGGTGCGCAAGTGGAACAGGTCAAAAGCTTTAAGTCCTTCGGGGTCAATATCACAAATGAACTGACTTGGTCCAACCAAGCAGAGTCCACTGCCAAGAAGGCCCACCAGCACCTTTACTTCCTGAGAAAACTAAAGAAATTTGGCTTGTCCCCTAAAACCCTCTCTAATTTTTATAGATGCACCGTAGAAAGCATTCTTCTAGGGTGCATCACAACCTGGTATGGAAGCTGTCCTGTCCAAGACCGAAAGAAGCTGCAGAAGATCATGAACACGGCGCAGCACATCACACAAACCAATCTTCCGTCCGTGGACTCACTTTACACCGCACGCTGTCGGAGCTGTGCTGCCAGGATAATCAAGGACACGACCCACCCAGCCAACACACTTTTTGTCCCTCTTCCCTCCGGGAGAAGGCTCAGGAGCTTGAAGACTCGTACGACCAGATTTGGGAACAGCTTCTTTCCAACTGTGATAAGACTGCTGAACGGATCTTGACCCGGATCTGGGCCGTACCCTCCAAATATCCGGACCTGCCTCTCGGTTTTTTTGTACTACCTTACTTTCCATTTTACTATTTTCTATTTATGATTTATAACTTAAATTTTTAATATTTACTAATTGTTACTATTTTTAATATTTAATATTTGTAATCCAGGGAGCGGGAAGCGCAGAATCAAATATCGCTGTGATGATTGTACGTTCTAATATCAATTGTTTGGTGACAATAAAGTATAAAGTATAAGTACACTGAGTACATTTACAGGGAGTGCTACCACAAGAAAGCAGCTTTCTTTATCATGGACCCCCACCATCCTAGCCATGCTCTCTTCTTGCTACTGCCATTGGGAAGAAGGCACAGGAGCCTCGGTCCCACACCAACAAGTTCAGGAACAGTTATTACCCTTCAACCATCAGGCTCCTGAACCGGTGTGAATAACTTCACTCACCTCAACTCTGAACTGATTCCACAACCTATGGACTCACTTTCAGAGACTCTGAACTCATGTTCTCAGTATTAGTATTTATTTATTATTATTATTTGTATTTTTTGTATTTGAATGTTTGTCCTTTGCACAATGGTTGTTTGTCTGTTTTTGTTTGTAGTTCTTCATTGATTCTATTGTGTTTCTTTGTTCTACTGTGACTGCCTGCAAGAAAATGAATCTCAGTGTGGTATATGGAGATGTATGCATAAGAAAGTCTGCAGATAATGGAAATCCAGAGCAACACACATGCACACATGCACAAAATGCTGGAGGAAATAGGCAGGTCAACCAGCATCTATGAAAATTAATAAACAGTCGATGGTCCGCGCCGTGAACATTCATCAGGACTTAAAAAGAAGGGGAAGATGCCAGAATAAGGAGGTGGAAGGAGGGGAGGGAAGATAACTAGAAGGTGAAAGATGAAGCCTAGGAAAGTTAAAAGGCTGGAGAGGAAAAAATTTGATAACAGAGGAGAGTAGATCACTGGAAAAAGGGAAAGAGGAGGGAACCCAGGGGGAGGTGATAAGCAGATGAGAAAGAGGCAAGAGGCCAGAGTGAGGATTAGAAGAAGAGGGGAAGGGGTGGGAAATTTTTTCCCTGGAAAGAGAAATCAATATTCATGCTTTCAGATTGGAGGTTACCCAGATGGAATTTCAGCAAGTTGTATATGGTGACATATGCATATTTTGATAATAAATTTACTTTGAATTTTAAATCTTACACAAGAGAAAGTGAAACGTTGCCATGCCAATCCTGATGTCGAAGCTGGAGATTGAAGTCCAGCAATCAGTGAGAATGGAGGTCAAAGGCCAAGGGTGAATGATTGAAGACAAAAGTTGGAAAATTTGGAGTTTGAGACCCGAAGGTTGAAGCCCCCGGGTTGGCATGTCTGGAGGTCGGAAGCCCGATGTCTGCAAGTCCAGGCCAGGAACTGGTAATTGGAGACCTGATATCTGTGAGTCTGGGGCCAAGGGCTGCAGGTTGGAGGCCTGGAAACGGCAGTCCTGGGCTTGTAGGCCTTCCTACATGTGTGAGTGGATGGGAAGGTAATAAGGGGCTTGAGTTGCTGCTGTTGTTTTATTTTGTTATTGTTGTTGTTGCTTGTATTGTTCCGCTGAATATGGTGAACCTGCTATGGCAGTGCTGGAATGTGCAGCGACTCTTGGGGGCTGCCCCCAGCACATCCTGAAGCTGAGTTTGTTGCTAAGAGAAACGGCACATTTCACTGTGTGTGTCAATGTACGGGCGATAAGTAAATGAATCTCAATCTGAATTTATCAGAGCTGACACTGAGAACACACAAACAGAGGGTGTACAGGAGGTGATGTTCACACACACACACACACACATGGACAGACACACACAGAGTCTCTCTTACACACACACAGTCTCTCACACACACACACACACACACACGGACAGACACACACACACGGACAGACACACACACACAGTCTCTCTCACACACACACACACGGACAGACAGACACACACACACACACACACACACACACACACACACACACACACACGGACAGACACACACACACAGTCTCTCTCACACACACACACACGGACAGACAGACAGACAGACACACACACACACACACACACACACTCACACACACTCACACACACACGGACAGACACACACACAGTCTCTCTCACACACACACACACACGGACAGACAGACAGACAGACACACACACGGACAGACACACACACACAGTCTCTCTCACACACACACACACGGACAGACAGACAGACAGACACACACACACACACACACACACAGTCTCTCTCACACACACACACACGGACAGACAGACAGACAGACACACACTCACACATGCACAAATACAGAAACTGAGACATGTTCACATTTGGACGAACAATCTAATCACCAAGGCAGAGAGGGTACAGACTAGGTATTTGTAAAGGGGAACAGTTTTGGTGGTTACCTGATGGATGAGCTGAAGTGCTGTCTTTCTGCAGTGTGACTCAACAAAGAATCATTGCCCTTTTAACCAGGCATCCTTTGTGCACAGGAACTTGTTCTGGTTCCGATGAGAAATCCCTTTACCGTTTTCAATCACTACCTTTCTTCCGACTAATCGCTGCACAGCAATGGTCTGCAAGTCTTTCGAGTTACAGAAGTCGGCTGTGTGCCCGGCCTGCTTCAAAGACATTTTGAAAAATCACTCTGAGTGCAACAAGGAAATACAGCTTTTCTGAATTCTGTCAAACACCTCCATGTTTAGATTGTAATTAAAGTTCCCTTGAATCTTTACAATACTTAATTCCATCATTGGCAAATCGATGATAAAAGATTAAAGAAAAGATTAGCTTTGTTCGTGACATCTACCTTAAGATATCGAAACATGCTGTGCAATGTGTCATTTTGTGCAAAGAACAACACAGTCCAAGGAAGTGCTGGGACAACCCCAAGGTGTCGCCACGCTCCTCGTGCAAACATAACATGTCCACAACTTACTGACCCTTACCCCTATGTCTTTGGAGAGAACAAGAGAAGCTGGGGGAAACCCATAGGGTCACAAACTCATTGGGAGTCGAACCCCAATCTTCCAATCACTGGTGCTGTGGAGCTTTACGCTCACTTCTACGCCACAATGCCACCCAATGGACAATGAGTCCAAGGCTCTGTCCTTCTAATATTTCCTCAGACCATGAGAGTGACAACAAGCTTGAATGGTGCCATGATAACAAGCTCTTATAACCATATAACCATATAACAATTACAGCACGGAAACAGGCCATCTCGGCCCTTCTAGTCCATGCTGAACACTTACCCCCACCTAGTCCCACCGACCTGCACTCAGCCCGTAACCCTCCATTCCTTTCCTGTCCACAGAGCTGTCCAATTTAACCTTAAACGACAACATCAAACCTGCCTCAACTACTTCTGCTGGAAGCTCGTTCCACACAGCCACCACTCTCTGAGTAAAGAAGTTCCCCCTCATGTTACCCCTAAACTTTTGTCCTTTAACTCTCAACTCATGTCCTCTTGTTTGAATCTCCCCTACCCTCAATGGAAAAAGCCTATCCACGTCAACTCTATCTATCCCCCTCATAATTTTAAATACCTCTATCAAGTCCCCCCTCAACCTTCTACGCTCCTGTGGTAAACCATGTATATATGTTGTAACTCGGTTACCTGTCTGGACACACCCCTCTGCTGACTGCCCCTGTGGCTCCTCCCACAGTGTCCTGTATAAAGGTGTTCGCCTTGCCCCTCCCCCTCAGTCCGGGGGCAGACACTCACTGTGGAGGTCGTATTGTACAGCGAATAAAAGCCTTTCAGTATTTTACCAAACCTCAGTCTTTTGGAGTAATTGAAGGTGCTTCAGCTCCAAAGAATAAAGACCCAACTTGTTCAACCTTTCTCTGTAACTTAGGTGATGAAACCCAGGTAACATTCTAGTAAATCTTCTCTGTACTCTCTCTATTTTGTTGACATCTTTCCTATAATTCAGTGACCAGAACTGTACACAATACTCCAAATTTGGCCTTACCAATGCCTTGTACAATTTCAATATTACATCCCAACTCCTATACTCAATGCTCTGATTTATAAAGGCCAGCATACCAAAAGCTTTCTTCACCACCCTATCCACATGAGATTCCACCTTCAGGGAACTATGCACCATTACTCTTGCTCAATGTCTGTAAAGAACTGATTGCTAGGTTCAGGCAGGGTAAACAAGACTTCATGGGGGGATTGGTGATGGAAGAGGGACACCTGCTTTAAATTCCTGGGAGCTAAAATATCAGAAGTTCCTTGTTTGTTATAGCTGGGAGTGAGAGTGGGGATAAGCTCCCATGACCTATTCAATACTCTCAATGGTGTGCATCTCAGATAACCTCTAATAACCAAGTCCAGCTCCTGGCCTTCACCTGTGGCTCAGCTTCTAAGCCCAGCGGAACCATTTCAACTGGGAGGAGAAGGGGTAAAAGAGGGTTACAGATTCATTAAAGCCAGTTGCTTCAGGTAGATGGGCTCGTCAGCCATGGTTGGCAGCTCATAGAACATGGAATAGTACAGCACATACAGGCCCTTTGGCCCACAATGTTGTGCTGACCCTTAAACCCTGCCTCCCTTATAACCCCCCACATTAAATTCCTCCATATGCCTGTCTAGTAGTCTCTTAAATTTCACTAGTGTATCTGCTTCCACCACTGACTCTGGCAGTGCATTCCACACACCAACCACTCTTTGAGTAAAAAACCTTCCTCTAATATCCCCCTTGAACTTCCCACCCCTTACTTTAAAGCCAGGTCCTCTTGTATTGAGCAGTGGTGCCCTGGGGAAGAGGCGCTGGCTATCCACTCTATCTAATCCTCTTATTATCTTGTACACCTCTATCATGTCTCCTGTCATCCTCCTTCTCTCCAAAGAGTAAAGCCCTAGCTCCCTTAATCTCTGATCATAATGCATACTTTCTAAACCAGGCAGCATCCTGGTAAATTGCCTCTGTACCCTTTCCAATGCTTCCACATCCTTCCTATGGTGAGGTGACCAGAACTGGACACAGTACTCCAAGTGTGGCCTAACCAGAGTTTTAGAGAGCTGCATCATTACCTCTTGACTCTGAAACTCTACCCCTCAACTTATGAAAGCTAACACCCCATAAGCTTTCTTAACTACCCTATCCACCTGTGAGGCAACTTTCAGGGATCTGTGGACATGTACTCCGAGATCCCTCCACTCCTCCACACGACCAAGTATCCTGCCATTTACTTTGTACTCTGCCTTGGAGTTCGTCCCTCCAAAGTGTACCACCTCACACTTATCCAGGTTGAACTCCATCTGCCACTTCTCAGCCCACTTCTGCATCGTATCAATGTCTCTCTGCGATCTTCGACAATCCTCTGCACTATCCACAACACCACCAACCTTTGTGTTGTCTGCAAACTTGCCAACCCACCCTTCTACCCCCACATCCAGGTCGTTAATAAAAATCACGAAAAGTAGAGGTCTCAGAACCAAACCTTGTTGGACACTACTAGTCACAACCCTCCAATCCGAATGTACTCCCTCCACCATGACCCTCTGCCTTCTGCAGGCAAGCCAATTGTGAATCCACCTGGCCAAACTTCCCTGGATCCCATACCTTCTGGCTTTCTGAATAAGCCTACCGTGTGGAACCTTGTCAAATGCTTTACTAAAATCCATGGAGATCACATCCACAGCACCACCTTCATCTATATGCCTGGTCACCTCCTCAAAGAACTCTATCAGGCTTGTTAGACACGATCTGCCCTTCACAAAGGCATGCTGACTGTCCCTGATCAGACCATGATTCTCTAAATGCCTATAGATCCTATCTCTAAGAATCTTTTCCAACAGCTTTCCCACCACAGACGTAAGGCTCACTGGTCTATAATTACCCGGACTATCCCTACTACCTTTTTTGAACAAAGAGACAACATTTACCTCCCTTCAATCCTCCGGTACCATTCCCATGGACAATGAGGACATAAAGATCCTAGCCAGAGGCTCAGCAATCTCTTCCCTCGCCTCGTAGAGCAGCCTGGGGAATATTCCGTCAGGCTCCAGGAAATTATCTGTCCTAATGTATTTTAACAACTCTAACACCTCCTCTCCCTTAATATAAACATGCTCCAGAACATCAACTTCACTCATATTGTCCTCACCATCATCAAAAGTTCCCTCTCATTGGTGAATACCGAAGAGAAATATTCATTGAGGACCTCGCTCACTTCCACAGCCTCCAGGCACATCTTCTCATCTTTATCTGTAATCGGTCCTACCCTCACTTCTGTCATCCTTTTGTTCTTCACATAATTGAAGAATGCCTTGGAGTTTTCCTTTACCCTACTCGCCAAGGCCTTCTCATGCCCCCTTCTTGCGCTCCTCAGCCCCTTCTTAAGCTCCTTTCTTGCTACCCTATATTCCTCAATTGTTCCATCTGATCCTTGCTTCCTAAACCTCATGTATGCTGCCTTCTTCCACCTGACTAGATTTTCCACCTCACTAGTCACCCATGGTTCCTTCACCCTACCATTCTTTATCTTCTTCATCTGGAAGGAAAACGCTGATCTCAAACCTCTGCTGCCTTGTGGCTTGACCACTTATGGGGAGGGCCTCAGGAGGAAAGCCCAAGGGGAAATCCAAAGCAGGATTGGGATAGGTTGTTCTCTGGCAAAGATGTGATTGGTAGGTGGGAAGCCTTCAAAGGGGAAATTTTGAGAGTGCAGAGTTTGTATGTTCCTGTCAGGATTAAAGGCAAATTGAATAGGAATAAGGAACCTTGGTTCTCAAGGGATATTGCAACTCTGATAAAGAAGAAGAGGGAGTTGTATGAAATGTATAGGAAACAGGGGGTAAATCAGGTGCTTGAGGAGTATAAGAAGTGCAAGGAAATACTTAAGAAAGAAATCAGGAGGGCTAAAAGAAGACATGAGGTTGCCTTGGCAGTCAAAGTGAAGGATAATCCAAAGAGCTTTTACAAGTATATTAAGAGCAAAAGGATTGTAAGGGATAAAATTGGTCCTCTTGAAGATCAGAGTGGTCGGCTTTGTGCGGAACCAAAGGAAATGGGGGAGATCTTAAATAGGTTTTTTGCGTCTGTATTTACTAAGGAAGCTGGCATGAAATCTATGGAATTGAGGGAATCAAGTAGTGAGACCATGGAAACTGTACAGATTGAAAAGGAGGAGATGCTTGCTGTCTTGAGGAAAATTAAAGTGGATAAATCCCCGGGACCTGACAGAGTGTTCCCTCAGACCTTGAAGGAGACTAGTGTTGAAATTGCGGGGGCCCTGGCAGAAATATTTAAAATGTCGCTGTCTACGGGTGAAGTGCCAGAGGATTGGAGACTGGCTCATGTTGTTCCGTTGTTTAAAAAAGGATCGAAAAGTAATCCGGGAAATTATAGGCCGGTGAGTTTAACGTCAGTAGTAGGTATGTTATTGGAGGGAGTACTAAGAGACAGAATCTACAAGCATTTGGATAGACAGGGGCTTATTAGGGAGAGTCAACATGGCTTTGTGCGTGATAGGTCATGTTTGACCAATCTGTTGGAGTTTTTCGAGGAGGTTACCAGGAAAGTGGATGAAGGGAAGGCAGTGGATATTGTCTACATGGACTTCAGTAAGGCCTTTGACAAGGTCCCGCATGGGAGATTAGTTAGGAAAATTCAGTTGCTAGGTATACATGGAGAGGTGGTAAATTGGATTAGACATTGGCTCCATGGAAGAAGCCAGAGAGTGGTGGTAGAGAATTGCTTCTCTGAGTGGAGGCCTGTGACTAGTGGTGTGCCACAGGGATCAGTGCTGGGTCCATTGTTATTTGTCATCTATATCAATGATCTGGATGATAATGTGGTAAATTGGATCAGCAAGTTTGCTGGTGATACAAAGATTGGAGGCGTAGTAGACAGTGAGGAAGGTTTTCAGAGCCTGCAGAGGGACTTGGACCATCTGGAAAAATGGGCTGAAAAATGGCAGATGGAGTTTAATACTGACAAGTGTGAGGTATTGCACGTTGGAAGGACAAACCAAGGTAGAACATACAGGATTAATGATAAGGCACTGAGGAGTGCAGTGGAACAGAGGGATCTGGGAATACAGATACAAAACTCTCTAAAAGTGTCATCACAGGTAGATAGGGTCGTAAAGAGAGCTTTTGGTACATTGGCCTTTATTAATCGAAGTATTGAGTATAAGAGCTGGAATGTTATGATGAGGTTGTATAAGGCATTGGTGAGGCCAAATCTGGAGTATTGTGTTCAGTTTTGGTCACCAAATTACAGGAAGGATATAAATAAGGTTGAAAGAGTGCAGAGAAGGTTTAAAAGGATGTTGCCGGGACTTGAGAAACTCAGTTACAGAGAAAGGTTGAATAGGTTAGGACTTTATTCCCTGGAGCGTAGAAGAATGAGGGGAGATTTGATAGAGGTATATAAAATTATGATGGGTATAGATAGAGTGAATGCAAGCAGGCTTTTTCCACTGAGGCAAGGGGAGAAAAAAACCAGAGGACATGGGTTAAGGGTGAGGGGGGAAAAGTTTAAAGGGAACATTAGGGGGTGCTTCTTCACACAGAGAGTGGTGGGAGTATGGAATGAGCTGCCAGACGAGGTGGTAAATGCGGGTTCTTTTTTAACATTTAAGAATAAATTGGACAGATACATGGATGGGAGGTGTATGGAGGGATATGGTCCGTGTGCAGGTCAGTGGGACTAGGCAGAAAATGGTTCGGCACAGCCAAGAAGGGCCAAAGGGCCTGTTTCTGTGCTGTAGTTTCTATGGTTCTATGGTTCTAGGAGTCCCGGAGGCAGTCTGACGTTGAGTTCAACACTGAATGACAACTCCTGCGACACCACCGGTGCCAAACAGTATCGGTCTCTGCCATTCCTTTGGATCTATCAGCTGCGTGCACAGAGGAGCCTGCTGCATGAGCAGCAGCTTGCTCTCCATAGCGTACTGCCTTGGCTTGTGTATTGACTGACACATAGACAGTCAGGACACAACATCCATGGTCAACCCCAACCAAAGGAGATCCTTAGCATCTTGGCCCAGAGCACGGATTTAATAATAAGGAATCACACCAGTGCCTTTACTTTCTTTGGCAATTAGGGAGGATCAGCTTGTCATCAAACACTCCAGCATCTAGATATACTGCCAAAAGTATTCTGCTTCAAGATGGCACCAGCGTAGATTTATGACTCTCTGCGGGCTGCAGGAAATTGTACCTCTTTTGGACTACTTTCACTACAATCTGCAGCATGTAAATTTCCTCCTAACAATGGACTATGATATTATATCAATGATCTTCAGATCTCACGTTTGATGGTTAAATGTGGAGCAGTTAAGCGTGGTGCCATTATGGGTCAATGGATTGGCTGAAAATGGAGCAGGACAGGCAGAATGTAAACCAGGCTGAAGTACAGAGAGATGAGACCTCCTCTACCCAGCATCTTGTTAGTGAATGTGCAGTCACTGGAAAGTTAGATTGATGACCTCAAGACAAGGCTGCTGTCTCAGAGGCAGATGAGGCTGATCTCAATGGTTTGTAGACTGAAACTTGGTTAAATGAGGATGCAGTGGTACAACCAGAAGGTTTTACAGTTTCGAAATGGATCAAACAGTGAACTCTGGTAAGAAAAGAAGTGGCTGCGTAAGCTTTTCAGTCAGTTCTCATTGGTGCACGGACATTGGAGTTATGTCAACTTCGGTTCCTCTGACCTAGAACATTTAACAATTAAATGTAGACCATTGTATTTACTTCAGGAATTCTCATCCATGATCCTGACCACAGTTTACATGCCACCAGCGGCTGATTGTAAGCAAGCACCCGCAAAACTGCACGATGTTGTCTATAATTTGCTAAAGATTTAGCAAAAGATTTGCTAAAGTTTAAACTAGAATTGCTGCGGGGTGGGAACTGAACTGAAGACACAGAGGAAGAGGTGGTTGGCTCACAAATAGAGAAAACTTGGAGACAGTACGAGAGGGAGGATAGGCAGGTGACAGAGAAGGGACGTGCTCAGACCGATGGTTGGAGATGTGTCTATTTTAATGCAAGGAATATTATGAACAAAGCGGATGAGCTTAAGGTGTGGATCAGTACTTGGAGCTGTGATGTTGTAGCCATTACTGAGACTTGGATGGCTTAGGAGCGGGAATGGTTACCTTGAGTGCCAGGCGTTAGATGTTTCAGAACGGACAAGGAGGGAGGCAAAAGAGGTGGGGGCATGGCACTGTTGATCAGAGATAGTGTCACGGCTGCAGAAAAGGAGGAAGCGATGGAAGGATTGTCTATGGAGTCTCTTTGGGTGGAAGCTAGGAACAGAAAGGGGTCAATAACTCTACTGGGTGTTTTTTATAGACCACCCAATAGTAACAGGGACATCGAGGAACAGATATGGAGACAGATTCTGGAAAGTGTAATAATAACAGGGTTGTCGTGGTGGGAGATTTTAATTTCCCAAATATTGATTGGCATCTCCCTAGAGCAAGGGGTTTAGATGGGGTGGAGTTTGTTTGGTGTTTTCAGGAAGATTTCTTGACACAATATTTAGATAAGCCTACAAGAGGAGAGGTTGTACTTGATCTAGTATTGGGAAATGAACCTGGTCAGGTGTTAGATCTCTCAGTGGGAGAGCATTTTGGAGATAGTGATAACAATTCTATCTCCTTTACCATAGCATTGCAGAGGGATACTGCAGGAACAGACAAGTTAGGAAAGCGTTTAATTGGAATAAGGGGAAATATGATGCTATCAAGCAGGAACTTGGAAGCATAAATTGGGAACAGATGTTCTCAGGGAAATGTACCGCAGAAATGTGGCAAATGTTCAGGGGATATTTGCGTGGAGTTCTGCCTAGGTACGTTCCAATGAGACAGGGAAACATTGGTAGGGCACAGGAACCGTGGTGTACAAAAGCTGTTGTAAATCTGGTCAAAAAGAAAAGAAGAGCTTATGAAAGGTTCAAAAAATTAGGTAATGATAGAGATCTAGAAGATTATAAGGCTAGCAGGAAGGAGCTTAAGAATGAAATTAGGAGAACCAGAAGGGGCCATGAGAAGGCCTTGGCAGACAGGATTAAGGAAAACCCCAAGGCATTCTACAAGTATGTGAAGAGCAAAAGGATAAGATGTGAGCGAATAGGACCAAGCAAGTGTGACAGTGGAAAAGTGTGTATGGAACTGGAGGAGATAGCAGAGGTACTTAATGAATACTTTGCTTCAGTATTCACTACGGAAAAGGATCTTGGCGATTGTATGGATGACTTACAGTGGACTGAAAAGTTTGAGCATGAGAAAGAGGATGTGCTGGAGCATTTGGAAAGCATCAAATTGGATAAGTCACTGGGACTGGACAAGATGTACCCCAGGCTACTGTGGGAGGTGAGGGAGGAAATTGCTGAGCCTCTGGCGATGATCTTTGCATCATCAATGGAGACAGGAGAGGTTCCAGAGGATTGGGGGGTTGCAGATGTTGTTCCCTTATTCAAAAAAGGGAGTAGAGATAGCCCAGGAATTTATAGACCAGTGAGTCTTACTTCAGTGTTTGGTAAGTTGATGGAAAAGATCCTGAGGAGGAGGACTTATGAACATTTGGAGAAGCATAATGTGATTAGGAATAGTCAGCATGGCTTTGTCAAAGGCAGGTTGTGCCTTACGAGCCTGCCTGAATTTTTTGAGGAAGTGACTAAACACATTGATAAAGGTAGAGCAGTAGATGTAGTGTATATGGATTTCAGCAAGGCATTTGATAAGGTACCCCATGCAAGGCTTATTGAGAAGATAAGAAGGCATGGGATCCAAGCAAATATTGCTTTGTGGATCCAGAATTGGCTTGTCCACAGAAAACAAAAAGTGGTTGTAGACCGGTCATATTTTGCATGGAGGCTGGTGACCAGTGGTGTGCCTCAGGGATCTGTTCTGGGACCCCTTCTCTTTGTGATTTTTATAAATGACCTGGATGAGGAAGTGGAGGGATGGGTTAGTAAATTTGCAAATGACACTAAGGTTGGGGGTGTTGTGGATAGTGTGCAGGGCTGTCAGAGGTTACAGCAGGACATTGATAAGATGCAAAACTGTGCTGAGATGTGGCAGATGGAGTTCAACCCAAATAATTGTGAGGTGGTTCATTTTGGTAGGTCAAATATGATGGCAGAATTTAGTATTAATAGTAAGACTCTTGGCAGTGTGGAGGATCAGAGGGATCTTGGGGCCCGAATCCATATGACACTCAAAGCTGCTGCACAGGTTGACTCTGTGGTTAAGAAGGCATACGGTGCATTGGCCTTCATCAACCATTGGATTGAGTTTAAGGGCTGAGAGGTAATGTTGCAGCTATATAGGACCCTGGTCAGACCCCACTTGGAGTACTGTGTTCAGTTCTGGGCAGGAAAGATGTGGAAACTATAGAAATGGTACAGAGGAGATTTACAAGGATGTTGCCTGGATTGGGGGGCATGCCTTATGAGAATAGGTTGGGTGAACTCAGCCTTTTCTCCTTGGAGCAACAGAGGATGAGAGGTGACCTGATAGAGGTGTATAAGATGATGAGAGGCATTGATCATGTGGATAGTCAGAGGCTTTTCCCCAGGTCTGAAATGGCTAGCATGAGAGGGCACAGTTTTAAGGTGCTTGGAAGTAGGTACAAAGGAAATGTCAGAGGTAAGTTTTTTTATGCTGAGAGTGGTGAAGCGTGGAATGGGCTGCCGGCAACGGTGGTGGAGGGGGATACGATAGGGTCTTTTAAGAGACTCCTGGATAGGTATATGGAGTTTAGAAAAGTAGAGGGCTATGGGTAACCATAGGTAATTTCTTTTTTTTTAATTTTATTTTTATTGAAGGAATGACACAATACAGAATATATAATGGATTACATTTTCCTCCGTTTTGCTTTAGTATCGTACTCCCAAAACAAAACTCCCCCCACCCACCCTCCCCGAACATATCATGGCAGCTAATATATACGACACAACAATTCACAAATACAAGTACGGACATTATTTCTAAGGTAAGGACATGTTTGGCACAGTTTTGTGGGCCGAAGGGCCTGTATTGTGTTGTAGGTTTTCTATGTTTCTATAAACAAGGAGCAGCTCAACCCAATACATTTCAAATTATAGTTGGTGACTTGAAGCTGGCCTGTTTGAAGAAAACCCTGCCTAGTTATCACCAACATCAGAGGTCCCAACACACTAGACCACTGCTACACCATGATAAGGAATGTCCATTGCTCCTTCCTGAGACCACATTTTGCCGAGTCAGTTCACTTGGCTGTACTCTTACTACCTGCGTACAGACAGAGGGTAAAGAACAAAACAACCAAGAGGTGGTCGCGGCAGGTGGAGGAACAGTTACAGGATTGCCTTGAGTCAGTGGTCTGGGCCATGGTCAAGACCTCATCTGAAGGCCTGAATGACGACACCAGGGTCATTACAGACTTTATTGAAACAGCCTTGGATGAGTGTGTCCCCACAACATCATTCAAGAACTTCCCCCATCAGAAGCCCTGGATGAACATTGAAATCCAGAATCTGCTGAGAGCTAGATCAGAAGCATTCAAGTCTGGAGATCAAGAACGCTACAGGAGGTGCAGGTGTGATCTCTGGAAAGCCATCTCTTGGGCGAAGTGGAAATTTCGGACTAGACTGGAATCAACGAGTGATGCCTGACAGCTGAGGCAGGGTTTGAATGTCGTAACCTCCTACAAAGCTAAACCTTGCAACACGGGGGACAGCAGAGCTTTGCTCCCAGATGAGCTCAATGTTATCTATGCTCGCTTTGGTCGCCAGAACAGGGATGAACCATCACACACCCTCTTGTCTCCCGATGATTCTTTGTTCTCAGTATCTGAAGATGACTTGTGGTCTGCCTTCAAGAGAGTGAATCTAAGGAAAGCATCTGGTCCAGACTGAGTACCTGATCTAATACTGAAGACCTGTGCCAACTAACTGGCTGGCGTATTCACGGATATCTTCAACCTCTTGTGTGGTACTCACCTGTTTCAAGCAGGCTTCAGTCGTACCGATGCCTAAGAAGATTGGGGTAACCCGTCTATATGACTATCGCCCAGTGCCACTTAAATTCACAGTGTTGAAGTGTTTCAAGAGTCTGATTGAAGCACATCAGCTCCTGTCTGAGTGGCAACTTGGATTCGCTCCAATTCACCTACCGAAGCAACAGGTCCACAGCAGATGCCATCTCATTGGCCCTTCACACAACCCTGGAACATCTGGACAACAAAGATGCATACATCAGGATGCTTTTTATCGATTCCAGCTCAGCATTTAATATCATCATCGCTTCTAAACTAATCAGTAAACTCCAAGTCCTGGGCCTCAATACATCCTTGTGCAACTGGATCCTAGATTCCCTCACATGTAGACCCTAGTCAGTTCAGATTGGCAAAAAACGTCTGCTCCACGCTCTCCATCAGCACAGGAACACCATAAGGATGGTGTGCTTAGCCCCTCTGTCCTACTCACTTTACACCTATGACTGAGTGGCTCCAACACCATACATAATTTTGCTGAGGACACCACCGTTGTGGGCGGTATCAAAGAGGGTGGTGATACAAAAGGGAGATTGAAAACTTGGCTGAGTGGTGTACTAACAACAACCTCTCACTCAATGTCAATAAGACCAAGGAACTGATAGTTGACTTCAGGAGAGGGAAACCAGAGGTCCATGAGCCTGCAATCATCAGAGGATCAGAGGTGGAGAGGGTCAGTAACTTTAAGTTCCCGGGTGTCACTATCGTACAGGACCTGTCCTGGACCCATTATAAATATGATTGCAAAGTAAGCATAACAGCACCTCTACTTTCTCAGGAGTCTGTGAAGATGCGGAGTCTGCAAGCTTCTATAGATGTGAGGTGGAACATGTGATAACTGGCTGCATAATGGCCTGGTGCGGGAACACCAGTGTCTGGGCAGAAAATCCTGTGAAAGGTAGTGGATTCAGCCCAGTAGATCACAGATAAATCCCTCCCTACCATTGAGCACACCTACATGAAAGGTTGCCATAGAAAAGCAGCTTCCATCATCAAAGATCCTCATCAGCCACGCCTTGCCCTTTTCTCACTGCTGCCATCAGGTAGAAGTGCCTCAGGAACAGGTTCAAGAACGGTTACTGCCCCTCAACCTCTTGAACAAAAAGGGATAAACGACTGCACTCATTTAAGGATTCTTTTATCTTGTTATTTCATGCTCATTATTTATTGCTATTTATGTATATCTGCCTTTGCACAGTTGGCTTACAGTTTACAGATCCTGTTTATAGTTTCTGTTGCTAAGTATTCCCGCAGAAAAGGAATCTCATGTGGTGGTATGTATGAACCCAGATAATAAATTTTACGTTGAACTTTGAACTTTGGTTGCATCATGGTCTGTTACAGCAACTTGAAAGCCTAGGAACATAAAGAAGCTGCAGAGAGTAGTGGACTGTGTCCATCATGTGCACAGCCTTCCTCACCATTGGTAGTGCCTATCGGAAACACTGTCCCAGGAAAGAAACATACATCATCAAAGATCCCGTCTATCTGGACATATTATCTTCTTGCATCTGCCATTGGAAGCTTCAAGTCCCACACCACCAGGTTCAGGATCAGCTACCTCCTTTCAACCACTCAGTTCTTGACCCAACCAGCACAACCCTAATCACTACAGTTTAGCAACACTGTGGCCGCGAAGGACCTCCTCGTGAGGGGGACACCTTTCCTGAGTTCAGTTGACTCGCTGGGTCAGGTAGTTCCTAAGAGGTCTGGAGTGGGCAAGTTCAGCTTGCTGTATGGGAAAAAGTAAGTGTAAAGCTGATCATCACACGGGCGTAAAACGGTGACTTGCAGATATTACGGTGGCATACCGGTTATTGTAATGCTGTTACAGTGCCGGCACGCAGGTTTCAGTTCCATCGCTGTCTGTGAGGAGTTTCTACATTCTCCCTGGGACCGTGTGGGTTTCCTTTGGGTGCTCCGGTTTCCTCCCACAGTCCAAAAGGGCATATGGGTTATGGTTAGTGAGTTGCAGGCGTGCCATGTTGGCACCGGAAGCTGGGTGACACTTGTGGGCTGCCCCCAGCACATATTTGGACTGTGTTGGTCATTGAGTCAAAACAATGCATTTTACTGTATGCTTCAATGAACACGTAACTAATAAAACAAATCTTTTATGCTTATATATGTATTTTGTGTGTGTGTGTGTGTATTTGTGTGTATGTAGTGTGTGTGCGTGTAGTTTTGTGTCTGTGTATGAATGCGTATCTGTAATTTCGTGTGTGTGTAGTTTTATGCATATGTCTGTGTATTTATATCTCTGTGTGTGCCTGTGTATTTGTGTGTGTGTAGTGTGTGTGTCGTTTTATGCATGGGTCTGTGTATTTGTGTGTGTGTGTGTGTGTGTGTGTGTGTGTGTGTGTGTGTGTGTGTGTGTGTGTAGTGTGTATGTATACCTGTGCCTGGGTATTTGTGTGTGTGTGTATAGTCTTAGCCCACAAGACTGTAAGACATAGGAGCAGAATTTGGCCCTTCAGCCCATCGAGTCTGCTCCACCATTCCATCATGGCTGATCCCGGATCCCACTCAACCCCACACACCTGCCTTCTTGTCCTCCTTTGATGTACTGACTGATCAGGAAAAGATCAACTTCTGCCTTAAATGTGTGTGTGTGTGTGTGTGGTTTTGTGTGTCTGTCTGTGTGTGTGTGTGTGGTTTTGTGTGTATGTCTGTCCTATTTAATTAAGATTCCAACCTCATTATGTTATCCAACTACAACCTTGACTTCATGCCTCCTTCAACTCCTTCTGAGCCACAGCCCGCATTGGTGCCACTAAGTTCCTTCATTTGCACTGCGGCAATCCGAGTCCTTCATTGCATTTTGCAGTGGGAATGAGGAATGATGGGATAGTTCTCATAGCCACCATAGATACAATGGCCCATTTGGCCTTCAATATCGTTTATGAAAAATCAGAACTATGAAATTCTACCTTCTTCAGAAATGCTTGTTCTCATTGTTCCAACACTTGCCATCTCTGGAAATCCCCAGATATCTCCACTTCTCTCCCTCTCCTCCCCTATGAAGCCCCTTTAAATCTTGGCTCAGTGTCAAATCATTTATTGACACTCCTGTGTCACATTGGGGGATTCTTTACAATGTCGAAATGTTCAGTGTCAGTGTAAAGTGGTTGAGAGGTAGTCTAAGGGAATATGGTAGTGTAGCGGTTCGCTGGTACAGCCCAGGCTGTTGGAGTTCAGAGCACAATTCCAGCATCCTCTGTAAGCACGTTTGTACATTCCTTCCCGTGTGTGCACGGGTTTCCTCCAGGTGCTCCAGGTTCCTCCCACAGTCTAAAGATGTATCGTTAGTAGGTTAATTCAGTCTTTGTAAATTGTCTTGTGATTAGGCAGGTGTTAACTAGGTAGATTGCTGGGCAGTGTGACTGTTGGACCAGAAGGGTCTGATCCACACTGTATCTCTAAATACATTGGACAGCAAAAGTTTTGCATCCTGACTACTTTTAGGTATATTTTATGGATTTTGGGCAGCTGATCATGAAAATCACCATGAAATTTCCCTATCATGTACCATTTTTTAAAAAATCTCCTATATTTGTATTTCAATTCATAATTCAAGTCAATTAAAATATTGCATACATTTTAAGCTGAAATCTTTTCTACCTTGTCCAGGCATGCCCGAGCAGGGCGGATGCTGCATTGCAGGACAGGTTTTAGATAAACAGGTCTAGAGAAGACAGAAGAAGATGCCATGTTGCATGCGTCAGGAATGGAAAACAATACAGTACGTAAGTTTTATAAACATAAGAGATTCTGTAGTTGCTGAAAATCCTGAGGAACACACATAAAATGCTGGGGAAAGCTCAACATGTCAGGCAGTATCTCTGGAGAGGAGTAAAGAGTCGACCCAAGATCCTTCATCAGAAATTATAATTGTGTTCCTTCCACAGATGATTGCTGCCCTGTTGGAGTTCTCCCAACATTTTCTATCTGTATTTTAGATGGAGAGAAATTTAGGATTCCCCTATGGAAAGTAAAAAAACAATCAATGTTTCTGGCCAACACCCTGATGTGTTGCTCTGGATTTCCAGCATCTCTTGTGATTGGAATTTAGGGTTTAGGGTTTACTGGTGCACTGGCGAGAGTGACGGCGAGGGAGCTGCATGGCCTCGGTTGTGGCGTGGACCAGGCCCTCGTACCTCGGGGTTGCCTGTTGCAGCTGCCAGGGAAGGAGACGCTGGAGCTGCCTGTGTGCTGGTTGGGGGGTTGGCCCTTCCACTGGTGCTTCTCTCCAGCACTTTCATGGTGGAAGTCAAACTGGATTGAGTTGAGCTCAGGAGTGCTTCTGCTTGTTCTTGCAGAAACGTGGCTCCAGACCGGCATCCAGGTACCATCAATTTACAGGCCATGACACTCAGGGACAAGGGCTATATTATTCATTTTTTATTTTTTTGTAACTGTATGTTTTTCTGCTATAGTGACTATATGTTTCTTAAGATTGTCATAGTAGGTTTGGGGGGTGGTGGAAATGAGGCCATAATGGGGATAATGGATAATCTCCCACTGCCTATTAAATGCTCCCAATGGCGTGCATCTCAAATAGCCTCTGATAACCAATTCCAGTTCCTGGACTACACATGTGACTTAACAACTAAACCCTGCGCAACCATTTCCACTGGCAGGAGAAGGGGCAAAGGTGGGTTACTGGCACCTTATAACCAGTCGCTTGGGGCAGATCGGGTACATCAGGCATGGTTGGCAGCTCAGCTTGGAGAAGGAAAACTTTGATCTCAAACATCCATTTCCACTCATAGGGAAGGCTGCGGGAGTAAACTCCAAGGAATAATCCGGAACTGGAGTTCCTAAGACAGTCTTATGTTGAGTGCAATGATGACTGGCAACTCCTGCAATGCTGCTGGTACCAAACTGTATTGGCCTCTGCTTTCTTTTGATGCATGGAGACGGGGAGCTTGCTACTTCAAGTCATAGAATCATAGAAAGGTATAGTACGGAAACAAGCCATTCAGTCCATCTAGTCTGTTTCATCGACCTGCATCTGGACCATAGTCCTCCATACCCCTACCATCCATGTAAATGGGCAACAGCCTGCTCGCGAGAATGCACTGCATTGGCTTTGCATATCTAGACAGCTAAGATGCAATATCCGTGGTTGACCCTGTCCAACAGAGGCCTTAGAATTACCCGTGCTGTATGTGCTGTGTGTGGCTGTCGGTACTGTGTTTTGCACCGTGGCCCTGGAGAAATGCTGTTTCGTTCGGCTGTATTCAGGCGTATGGTTGAAAGACAGTTAAAGTTGAACTTGAGCTTGGATGTGGGGTACGTGTTGACCCAAAACCCAGGTAAGACAGACAGGTAGAGATCACGACAGGCAATGTAGCATAAAAACATCAAGCCTTTAATCAATATACTATAGACCCATGAACAACTTTCCTTAATACTGACACACACTTTATTTTACCGTTAACAGCGTTAGCAAGGCTCCTGACCTTGCTTTAAGATTAATGTTTAAGACTATATTTGACATCAAGCATCCTTTGAAACTCTCCTTGGTCAGCAGTGGCGAAATTGGAAAGCTGCCGCTTCCTGGCAGAACAAGGTGATGTCTTTTCAGATTTAAAGTGGTGGGGGTGGGCGGGTGGGAGATGGGCTGCCTCTTTTTATATTAAGAAAGAAGGAAAAAGTCTTAAATAATTATGAGAGGGCAAGGGGTAATCGGGGACAGAGGGCATCCTCTGGGTGAATGGCCTCTCTTTTTCGGCCTGGTTGATAAGGCCTGCTGTTCAGTCCTCCGAGGCTGACTTTCCAGCACTGTGTCCCTGAGTGACATGTGAACGGGACTCTCCCTGCAACAGCCTCAGAGCCACTTAGACACCATTTCTGGTTGTGCTGTTCAAAGGTCACAGGGTCCCAGAAGAATGCAGCGTTTTCTGTGCCTTATCCCCTACACACACGCAGACACACCATACACAAGTACCATACGCATGCCCATGTGCACTCACTTGCAACACGCATGCACACACATGATGTACACTCAGTGGCCACTTTATTAGATACACCTGTACCTCTGCTCATTAATGCAAATGTCTAATCAGCCAATCACGTGGCAGCAGCTCAATGCATAGAAGTATGCAGATGTGGTCAAGAGTTTCAATTGTTGTTCAGACCAAACATTAGAATAGGGAAGAAATGTGACTTTGACCGTAGAATTATTGTTGGTGCCAGATAGGGTGGTTTGAGTATCTTAGAAACTGCTGAACTCCTGGGATTGTCACACACAATAGTTTCTAGAGCTTACACAGAATGGTGTAAAAAACAAACAACCAGCGAGCAGCAGTTTTGTGGGCAGAAACACTTTGTTAATGAGAGAGGTCAGAGGAGAATGGCCAGACTGGTACAGGCTGACAGGAAGGTGACTGTAACTCAGATAACCACGTTACAACAGTGGTGTGCAGAAAAGCATTTCTGAACACACTACATGTTGAAACTTGAAGTGGATAGGCAACAGCAGCGGGAGACGACGAAAGTACACACAGTGGCCACTTTATTAGGTACAGCAGGTATCAAATAAAGTGGCCCAGTAAGTGTATGCTCAGAAAACCACACTTACCTCTATCACTCATCCACGCAAGCTCACAACAGCAGACACGGCCATGTACTCTCGCACACATATCACACGCATACACGCTCACACACGCGGTGAGCTAAATCCCCCTCTCTTCCCATCCGACCAGCTTCGCACTCTTCAGCATTTTCTCAGGAGCTTTAAACTTTTGTGCTTATCACTAAAACAAAATCATCAGTGCAAACTTCAAAAAACACAACATTAAACAAACAGAAAGTAATGCAGTAACAATGTTAAAAATACATATTTTTGTGTGTTCCTGTTTTTAATGGCATTTCTGCCCAGTCAATCGACAATATAGTACAATAGACCAATAAAAAAATGTAATAACATTACAAGATGCAAAGTCAAAGAACAAGGTGAGTTTTGTTTAACAATGCAACAAAAAGTATTTACACAAGAAATCCCCTTCTCTCCCCCCTTCTCTCTTACATTATAGCAACTACACTTCTCATATCCTTCCTTGTCACATTTCTATTTTGCGGGTGGGATGTAACCCTGCCATGGACGGTCCTGAGCCCGGCTATGAAAGGAAGGGGGTTGGGCCTGGGTTTAGCAACCCCATCCCATAAAAAACCCAGAGCTACAGAAACGGCAGCGGAAGCTCCAAAGTCCTCATTCCTGGAAGAGGAAGACTCTTTGCCTAGAAGATGTACAAAGTCATGTGGTGAAACTGGAAGCCACAGGGCCGACCACCCTTCTATCTGCCCAGGGCAGAGGACTCAGGTGAGCTGCTGTCGGTAGCGTATGCCCCAGTAGGGTGTGATGGGCTTACAGGGAAGAAGAAGGGGTGGGATTTGGAAGAAGGAAAGGGGAGTGATGGAGACGTGGTGAGGTGAGAGGAGGGTGTACATGGACAATGTACTGATAAGACCATGGTGGGGTGAAGGGGTACACATGTGGCTGTGGTATCTCGGACTTTACATCACATTTACAGGTTCTGTCATAATACATTAAATAAGGAAGAGGTTCTTTGCACCACACAGGTGCCATGGCAACCACGAGGCGGGGCTCGCAACGCTGAATCTCAGGATCAGTTCTTCTTCACTCTGTGGGAACAAGGACACCGAGGTTAAAAGCTGGCATTTCTGAGGAAGATCAGTCTGTCCCCTATTAGCAAGCACTACCATCTGTGCCAGTCCCATCCATTCTTTGCCATAATCCCTTGCACTCTCTCAACCTGCCTCATCACGGCCCTTGTATCTTATCTGTCTACCTGCTCTGTACTTTCTCTGTAATTATAACTTGATATTCTGCATTGTTTTATTTTCCTTTCAATGTATCTCATACTTATTTATGGAATAATCCATCTGGATGGCATGTAAGCAAAGGTTTTGCACTGTGCCTCAGTACATGCGACAATAATAAAATTACCAAGCACTCACACTTGACCTTTTAGAGTGGACGGAAGATTAGGGTGGGTTGGTAGGTTTGCAAATGACACAAAGGCCATGGATGTTGTTGAAGGTTGTCATGGGTTACAATGAGACACCGACACTTTGAAAGGCCGAATTTGGAGGCAGAAAATACAGGTTTAGTGGCAGGATTCTTAGCAGTGTGGAGGAACGGAGGGATCTTGGGGTTCACATCCATCCATAGATCCCTCAAGGTTGCTACGCAAGTCGATAGGATGGTTAAGATAGAATGGTTAAGAAGGCCTATGTTGAGTTGGGGGATTGAGTTCAAGAGCAGTGAGGTAATGTTGCAGCTCTATAAAACTCTGGTTAGACCACACTTGGAGTATTGTGTCCAGCTCCGGTTACATTCATTATAAGGAGGATGGGGAAGCTTTGGAGAGGGTGCAGAGAGGATTTGCCTCTGACTCCTGGCACTGTCTGTGTGGAGTTTGCATGATCTCTCGGTGAATGTTTGTTTTCCTACGGGGCTTCCCGCCCTTTCCCATATTCCAAAGATGTGATGTTTAATAGGTTGACTAGAGGATGAGAGATGACTTTCTACAAGATGATAAGAGGCATAGATCGAGTGAACAGCCAGAGTCTTTTTCCCAGGGTGAAAATGGCTAATACCAGGGGCATAATTTTAAAGTGACTGCAGGAACGTAAAGGGGAAGTGTCATAGGTAAGTTTTTTCTTACAGAAAGTGGTAGGTGTCTGGAACACCCTGCCAAAGGTGGAGGTAAAGTCAGATTCATTAGGGACATTTAGGAGATGCTTTAGACAGGCACATGAATGGTAGAAAAATGGAAGGCTTGAGGGAGGGAAGGATTAGATTGATCGTAGAGTAGGTTAAAAGATCAGCACAATATTGTGGGCTGAAGGGCGTGTTCTGAGCAGTACCATTCAATGTACTATGTTCTATTAATCACAATTGCTAACATCTCCTGTGGCTGCTAAAAAGCACCTGCTTGATAAATCTCCTGTTAAATGCCTTGTGACACATTACTAGGTTAAATGCAATATACAAAATGGGTGTTATTAATGCTGTTATTATTGCATCTGCTTCCACCACCCTTTCTGGCACCGAGTCCGAGATTATAACTAATTACTGTGTAAACAATTTCTTCTCATCTGTTCTTCCCCCGATCACCTGATATCTCTATTGGGCCACAGAGGCACATTACTCCTAATTTACTTCATAAAAAACATTTCCAATTGTGATCTCCTTTCATGGAGAGTCCTCTTGGACCCTAGTCTGCTTAGAAGCTAGAACGGTACAGCACAGGAATGGGCCCTTTGGCCCATAGTCTGCTGGAGGAGCTCAGCAGGTCAAGCAGCACCTGTGGGAGGAAAGGAACTGCTGATATCTTGGGTTGAATGGACCATGAGCCCATGAACACTACCTCACTCATTTACTCTTTTTTTTCCACTGCTTTTTATTTTTTATATATCTCTTTAGGTATTGCATTAAAACAACAAATTTCACAACATATGCCAGTGATAATAAACCTGAATCTGAAACCCTTCAGGTGCTAAAGTACTCAAACTAGCAATGAACTCCTGACTGAACTAATCCTTCTGTCTGCACAATGTTCACATCTACACATTCATCTGCCTTTCTAAGACACTTTTAATGCCTCTCTCTGACTTGTCCCACCTACTGCGCCAGGGAGTGCATTCCAGACCCCCACCACTCTCTGAAAACAATTGTCTCAGGTACACGCACGACACGCTGGAGGAACTCAGCAGGTCGGGCAGCATCCGTGGAAACGAACAGGCAACGTTTCGGGCCAAGACCCTTCGTCAGGACTGTAGAGGAAAGGGGCAGAGGCGCTATAAAGAAGGTGGGGGGAGGGTGGGAAGGAGAAGGCTGATAGGTTCCAGGTGAAAAACCAGTAAGGGGAAAGATAAAGGGGTGGGGAAGGGGATAGGCAGGAAAGGTGAAGAAGGAATAGGGGAAAGCACAATGGGTAGTAGAAGGTGGCGGAACCATGAGGGAGGTGATAGGCAGCTGTCCGCCATGACGCAGATATCTCCTTTTAAATTTCTCCCTTTCATCTTAAACACATTATTAGCTTTTTTTTAACCCTGGGGAAAAGATACGGTCTGTCTATTCTATCTATGCCTCAGATAACCTTATAAACTTCTATCAGATCTCTCCTCAGCCTCGACTGCTCCAGAGAAAATAACCCACGTTTGTCCAACCTCTCTGTATAGCACCCGCTCACTAATCCAGGCAGTACCTTCGGTACCGCCTCTTCGGTACCCTCTCAAAAGGCTCGACATCCTTTTTATAATGTATGACGGAATTGATGGCTTTGTGGCCAAGTTTGCAGACAGAATGAAGATACATGGAGGGGCTACAGATGGACTTAGACAGATTAGGAGAAAGGGCAAAGAAGTGGCAGATAGGTTGGGATACAATGTCTCAAAGTGTATGGTCATGCACTTTGGTAGAAGAAATGAAAGAGCTGACTATATTCTAAGTGGAGAGAAAATTCAAAAATATGAGGTGCAAAGGATTTGGGAGTCCTCATGCAGGATTCTTTAAAGGTTAGTTAGTTTGCAGGTTGAGTCAGTGGTGAGGAAGGCAAATGTAATTTTAGCATTCGTTTCAAGAGGACTAGAATATAAAAGCAAGGATATAATGTTAAGGCTTTATAAGGCACTGGTGAGGCCTCACTTGGAGCATTGTGAGCAACAAACGATATGCTGACTTTGGAGAGGGCCCAATGGAGGTTCACAAAAATGATCCCGGAATTGAAAGGCTTCTCATACGAGGAGTGTTTGATGGCTCTCGGTCTGTATTCACTGGAATTCAGAAGAGTGAGTGGTGACCTCATTGAAACCTATCGAACGTTGAAAGCCCTGGATGGAGTGGATTTGGAGAGGATGTTTCCTATGGTGGGAGAGACTAAGACCAGAGGACGCAGCCTCAGAATAGCGAGACATTCCTTTAGAACAGAGGTGAGGAGGAATTTCTTTAACTAGAGAGTGGCGAATCTATGGAAATTGTTGCCACAGGCAGCTGTGGAGCCAAAGTCAACGAATATATTTCAGATAGAGTTTGAGAAATTCTTGATTAGTCAGGGCATGAAGGGATACGAGGAGAAGGCATGATGGAATGGCAGAGCAGACTTAATGGGCCAAATGCCCTAATTCTGCTCCTATATCTTATGGTCCTACGGTCTAATTGAATGCAATACTCCAGACTGCCCCTGCAGTCCTGTGATCCCTGGATCTTTACTCATCACTCTCTGTAAACTCACAGTGTCCTTCTGAAAATATCATGCAGGACTGGATGCAGTGCCAACTGGGTTTGTGTCAGGGCAGAAATGGCTAATATGAGGCGGCTTAATGTAATGTGATTGGAGTAAAGTATAAAGGGATGCCAGAGGTAGATTTTTTACACAGAGTGGTGAGAGCATGGAACGTGCTGCCAAGGGTGGTGATAGAGGCAGACGCATTAGGGACATTTAAGAAACTCTTAGATAGGCATGTGGATGATAGAAAAGTAGAAGGATATGTGGGAAGGAAGGGTTAGATTGATCTTGGAGTTGGTTAAAATGTCAGCACAACATTGTGGGCCAAAGGGCCTGTACAGTACTGCTATCACAAACAAGAGAAATTCTGCAGATGCTGGAAATCTAAGCAACACACACAAAATGCTGGAGGAACTCTGCAGACTAGGCAACATTTATGGAAAAGAGAAAACAAGTCTATGCTTCCGGCTGAGACGCTTCATCAGGACTGCTATGTTGTATGTAAGATTTTTACTCTTCCTGTTTGAACCATTCAAGTGTTTTCACATTCCTAGTGTGCAACATCACCAGTCATAGGAGTGAACAATACCTATAGCCTCTGCTGATATGAACATGTAGTTACCAATGGCCAAGAATGTGCACCTGCACCTCTGATTGCTCTGGAGGCTAAAGAAAGTCAGCATGTTGCACTGACCCTCTCCAATTTGCCCTCTAATTTCTCAGGAGGCTAAATAAAGTCAGCATGTCCCATTGACTCTCTCCAATTTCTATAGATGCAACGTAGAAAGCATCCTATCTGCATGTATCATGATTTGGTACGGCAACAGCTCTGTTTTTTGACTTCAAGAAACTGCAGAGAGTTGTACACACAGCTCAGCACATCATAGAAATCAGCCTCCCCTCCAAGGACTTTGTATATAGTTCATACTGCCTCAGTGAAGCAATGAGCATAGAACAAACATAAAACATTGAACAGTAGCGCTTTGGAAAGGCTATTTGGCCTGTGTTGTTTTGCCAGTCTTGATACTGAACTATTCCAAATGTCCTCCTCCCACATAATATCCAGATTGCTCCTTTCCCTTCATATTCATATATGTACACATCTACAAGCTTCTTCAACCCCAGGAGAAGATGGCGGCGTGACGACAGCGCGTGCGGCCTCTCCGGTGATGAATATCTGTTATCTGTCAAGTAGGGGACCATACACAATTCTGATTTGATGGAGACAGACATGAGTGCATAGCGGACCATCTGGAAAACTTCTGAAATGTCTGCTTTGCTACTGCTGCTACTGTGTGGTATCCGGAATCTCTGGATTCCAAAATCCTCGGCTTTGCGTGTTTCAGCGGCCCGGGGCGAGGTCCAAGGCGCTCGGCAGAGGATGGCGCTCCGGAGGCTGTATTGGAGAGGCTGGTTGGAAGCTCGAAGTTTTCGGATGGATGGACTCAGTGTCGGCTGTGGTTGGCTGCTTCCAAGGCATCGGCAAGTTGACGGTGCCTGGAGGTTTATGGCAGGGAGTTTCTCCCTTTTGTCGCCTGCTATCGGGGACTCGGGAGTCAATCGACTCGGGGACTTTGAGACTATTTTTTTAACTGTGCCTATGGACTGTTCTTCATCAAATTATGGTATTGCTTTGCACTGCTGTAACTATATGGTGTAATTATGTGGTTTTGTCAGTGTTAGTCTTTGGTCTGTCTTGTTTTCTGTGATATCACGCCAGAGAAACATTGTATCATTTCTTAATGCATATATGCATTTCTAAATGACAATAAAAGAGGACTGAGTGTTCTCATAATCTAAACGTAATCAAAGACCCCACCCATCCTGGATCCCAGCCTCTCTTCTCACCTCTTACACTGGGCAGAAGATATAAACGCTTGAAAGCACATACCATCAGGCTCAAGAACAGCTTCTCTCCTATTGTTAAAAGTCTTTTAAATGGAGCTCTTAGATGATAAAGTGGACTCTTGACCTCACAATCTACCTGAACACAGCCCTTGCACTTTATTATCTGCTGCAATGTATTTTCTCTGTAACTGTACCACTGCATTCTGCATTCTGGTATTTTTTTTCTTTTGTACTACCTTTATGTATGATGTGATGAAATACAATAACACAGTGGTGAGCGAAACGCTTTACCATGCCAGTGATTTGGGTTCAATTCCCACCGCTGTCTGTGAAGAATTTTTTTTTTCTTTTCTTTCGTCTGTAAAGAGTTTGTACATTCTCCCTCATGACAGTGTGGGTTTCTTCCGGGTGCTCTGGTTTCCTCCAACAGTCCAAAGACGTACCAGTGAGTAGGATAATTGGTCATTGTAAATTGTCCTGTGATTAGACTGGGGTTAAATAGGGGGTTGCTGGGAGAAATGGCATGAAGGGCTGGAAATGCCAAAAGGGCCTATTCTACGTTATAGACAATAGACAATAGACAATAGGTGCAGGAGTAGGCCATTCGGCCCTTAGAACCAGCACCGCCATTCACTGTGATCATGGCTGATCATCCACATCCAGTTCCTGCCTTATCCCCATAACCTTTGATTCCGCTATCTTTAAGAGCTCTACCCATCTCTTTCTTGAAAGCATCCAGAGACTTGGCCACTACAGCCTTCTGGGGCAGAGCATTCCATATATCCACAACTCTCTGTGTGAAAATGTTTTTCCTCAACTCCGTTCGAAATGGCCTACCCCTTATTCTTAAACTGTGGCCTCTGGTTCTGGACTCACCCATCAGCGGGAACATGCTTCCTGCCTCCAGCGTGTCCAATCCCTTAATAATCTTATATGTTTCGATAAGATCCCCTCTCAGCCTTCTAAATTCCAGAGTATACAAGCCCAGTCGTTCCAATCTTTCAACATATGACAGTCCCGCCATCCTGGGAATTAACCTTGTGAACCTACACTGCACTCCCTCAATAGCAAGAATGTCCTTCCTCAAATTTGGAGACCAAAACTGCTCACAGTACTCCAGGTGTGGTCTCACCAGGGCCCTGTACAGCTGCAGAAGGACCTCTTTGCTCTTATACTCAATTCCCCTTGTTATGAAGGCCAGCACGCCATTAGCTTTCTTCACTGCCTGCTGTACTTGCATGCTTGCTTTCAGTGACTGATGCACAAGAACACCTAGATCTCGTTGTGCTTCCCCTTTTCCTAACATGACTCCATTTAGATAATAATCTGCCTTCCTGTTCTTACCACCAAAGTGGATAACCTCACATTTATCCACATTAAACTGCATCCGCCATGCATCTGCCACTCACCCAGTCTGTCCAAGTCACCCTGCATTCTCATAACATCCTCCTCACATTTCACACTGCCGCCCAGCTTTGAGTCATCGGCAAATTTGCTAATGTTACTTTTAATCCCTTCATCTAAATCATTAATATATATCGTAAACAGCTGCGGTCCCAGCACTGAACCCTGCGGTATCCCCATTGGTCACCGCCTGCCGTTCCGAAAGGGACCCATTAATCGCTACTCTTTGTTTTCTGTCAACCAGCCAATTTTCAATCCATGTCAGTACTCTGCCCCCAATACCATGTGCCCTAATTCTGCCCACTAATCTCTTATGTGGGACTTTATCAAAGGCTTTCTGAAAGTCCAGGTACACTACATCCACTGGCTCTCCCTTGTCCATTTTCATAGTTACATCCTCAAAAAATTCCAGAAGATTAGTCAAGCACGATTTCCCCTTTGTAAATCCATGCTGACTCGGACCGATCCTGTTACTGCTATCCAGATGTGTTGTAATTTCATCTTTTATAATTGACCCCAGCATCTTTCCCACCACCGACGTCAGGCTAACCGGTCTATAATTCTCTGTTTTCTCTCTTCCTCCCTTCTTGAAGAGAGGGACAACATTAGCCACCCTCCAATCCACAGGAACTATGGATTGTATCACAATAACTAAATAAATAATAAATAAATGATCTGCATGGATGAAATGCAAAATATATATTTTACTGTACCTCGGTGCATGTGATAATAATTAATCCAGTCTATTCCAGCAGTTCAGATACTTACATACATCCCCTAGAAACTGTCCTTGGCCACATGACCCCATATATCCTACATCTGGAAGCTCACTAATGTTCCGCTGGTGACACGCGATGGCCGGGCCTCCTCGTGACGGCACTCCTTTCCTGGGTCCAGTTGACCCCTTAGACGAGGCGGTTCCCGAAGAACTTTGACCACTCAAGTGGCCCGGAGAGGGGAAGTTCGGCTTGCTGTACGGGATAAGAACTTCTTCTGGAAAAGAGATCAGAAAATAGACAATTACAAGAGTGTCTCACAATGAGGACAACATAAGTGCAGCAGGATAGTGGAGCGGTTAGTGTAACGCTTTACAGCACCCAGCAACTGGAAGACCCGGATTCAATTCCTGCCCTCTATCTGCAAGGTGTTTGTACATTCTCCTTGTGACTGTGTGACTTTCCTCTGGGAGTTCTGGTTTCCTCCCACAGTCCAAAGATGTGCAATTCATACATCTATTAAACACATATATATTGCTAGGGTGCGTAAGACAGTAATGTGGAGCAGGAACTGAGTTAGTAAAGCTGCCAGGAGCAAGGGATGCTGGGAATGGCAAGGGTGGCGTGCCGCAGGACGGGTGGTAGCAGAGGAGTGCCAGGGATGGGGGATGGCATGGGTGCAGACACACCCAGCCCTGAGACACCAGGCAAGGTCATTTGATTCCAAACAATTGGCCTACTGATCATTACAGAATATCTCTCTGATGCTTCCCATTCCCTCCGCCCCTTCCGTTTTTCCAACCATGATTCCCCACTCCCTGACCCCTTCCCACTCTCAGTCCACAATAGAGAACCAGATCAGAATCACTCACATATGTCATGAAACTTGATTTTCTTTGTGGCAGCAGTACAATGCGATACATAAAATTACGACTACTGTGCAAAAGTCTTAGGCACCCTAGCTATATATAGTGTTTGTATATATACACACATATATATATACATATATATATACACACACACACACACACACACACACACACACACACACACACACACACACACACACACACACAGACACACACACACGTGTCTAAGGCTTTTGCGTAGTATGGGTTAGGGTTGTGGGCATGTTATGTTGAGGCCAGAAGTATGGCAACATTTGCAGGCGACCTCCAGCACATCCTCGGACTGTGTTGGTCATTGACATAAACGACACAATTCACTGTATGTTTTGATGTTTCAATGCATATTTGACAAATGGTGAAAATATAAATCTTCATCTAACTTCTTCTTAGATACATATTTTTCTTAGAAAAATAGAGGGCTATGAGTAACCCCAGGTAATTTCTAAAGTAAGTACATGTTCGGCACAACATTGTGGGCCAAAGGGCCTGTACTGTGCTGTAGGTTTTCCATGTTTCTAATCTGTTTTCAGACTCTTGAATGGACCCCCTATACGATAAGATAGACTCTTATCTTATCGTATATGTTGCAATCTACCTCGTTATGGTCTTGCATTTTATTGTTGACCTGCACTTCACTCTTTCTGTAGCTGTTAACATCTTATTCCAAACTCTATAATAGTTTTCCTCTACCTCAAGCACTGTGTAATGATTTGATCTCTATAAGTAAGACATGCTCATCTTTGTATTTTGAGTATGTGATAGTAACAAATTAATTGTTTTTTAAGGCATCCGTTACTCTTGCAAGACCATGGATCTGTGCCTGGAAAGTCTTCACTCTCCAGAGAGCAGGCCTGGGCAAGGTTGTATGGAAGACCATGCTGCAAGTCTCCCCTCTCCACGACACAGATGTTGTCCAAGGGAAGGGTATTAGGACCCATACAACTTGGCACCAGTGTCGTCGCAGAGCAGTGTGTGATTAAGTGCCTTGCTCAAGGAGACAACACGTTCCCTTGGCTGGGGCTCGAACTCACAACCTTCAGATCGCTAGTCGAACGCTTTAACCACTTGGCCATGTGCCCACAACAAATTAATACCATTAGCAAATAATTTAGCTTCTATTGTTCTCTGTGGTAGAGCATTCCACAAGCTCACTGCACTGTGGGTGAAAAAATATCCCCTCAGCTCATTCTTACATGGCTTAGATGGTAACTTGCATCATGGTAGCATAGTGGTTAGCACAATGCTTTACAGTACCAGTGACCCAGGTCCAATTCCTGCTGCTGCTTGTAAGGAGTGTGTACGTTCTCCCTGTGACCGTGTAGGCTTCATACGGGTGTAAGCCCAAAGATGTACGGGTTGGTAGATTGATTGGTCGTTGTAAATTGCCCCATGATTAGAGTAGGGTTACATCGGGGCACTGCTGGGTGGCGAGGCTTGAGGGCTGGAACCTGAGCTGTATCTCAATAAGTAAGTATTGGGAACATCCTTTCTACATCCAATCTGTCTCGTCCTTTCAGAACGGTTTAAGACCATAAGGTACAGGACCAGAATTAGGCCAGTCAGCCCATCGAGTCTGTTCCACCATTCCATCATGGCTGATTTATTATCCCTCTCAACCCCATTCTCCTGTTTCTCCCTGTAACCTTTGATGCCCTGACTAATGTAGAAACTATCAACTTCCATCTTAAATATACCCATTGACTTGACCTCCACAACCATCTGTGGCAACGAATTCTACAATCTCCTCAACCTCTAGACAAAAAAATGCCTCCTACTCTTTGTTGAAAAGGGACTTCCCTCTATTCTGAGATTGTGCCCTTTGGTCTTAGTCTCCCCCCACTATAGGAAACATCCTCTTTATATTCACTCTATTTAAGCCTTCAATATTCGATAGGTTTCAATGTGCTCCCCTCATTCTTCTGAATTCCAGCAAGTAGAGGCCCAGGGCTATCAAGCGCTCCTCGTACATTAACTCTTTCATCCCCTCCTCAATTGAGGCTGCGGCTCCCCGTATGTAGTTGAGAAGTTGTTCCAGTCTCTGGGGAGCTCCCTCATGTGTAAGATGTTAAAAGTCCACCATCTCATGTGGTTGGGAATTATCTACGGTTGCAAGTTCAAAGTAGAGTTAAGTCTGCTGTCCTGTGCTAATAACTAATCTTCAAATAACATCACAGAAAGAGATTTGTGCTGGTAATTTTCACACAGCTGTTTGTGGAGTATTCTAAGTGTAAAACAGCTGTAGTAATTCCAAAACTATCACATTGACCACAAAAAAAAAAGCCATAAAGACTGAGAGGAAGTCAAGAGGTTACGCCAGGGCTAGAGAAACAAAAATCTTACCTGGAATGTGCAGTTTTTGCAAGAATTACCACAGAGGAGCTTAGATGCAAAAAGTGTGGATTAGATCCCCAACAGATCATAGACCATAGAACATAGAACAGTACAGAACAAGAACAGACCTTTTGGCACACAACGTTGTGCTCAATTAATTAAATTAATAATCAAATGACCTATCTAACTAGCATCTCTGCATAGACAATGTCAATATCATTCCATTTTCCTCATATTCACGTGCCTAACTAAACGTCTCTTAAACGTCTCTATTACCACCCCAGGTAGTGCCACCATTCTCTGTGAAAAAACTTGGCCCTCACATCTCCTTTGAAATTATCTCCTCTCACCTTAAATGCATGCCATCTGGTATTAGATATTACAAACCTGGGGAAAAGATATTGTCTCTCTACTCTATCTATCACAATCTTATAAACCTTGATCAGATCTCCCGTCAGACAATTGTTTCTGTGGAAACTGACCCATGGGTCTGTAGAGACTTTCGTAATCTTTTCAATGTCACCAAGTGTCTGACAATCAGTGGTGTCCTTCTGAACGGTCCTCATGAACGCAAAATGGGAAATTTTACAACAAATAGGTGCACAGAAAGATCCTCTTCAAACACACCAGGTGGGGTTAGATACACAGTGAAGCTCCCTCTACACTATCCTATCACACTCTCCCAAAACAGAGACAGTTAGATACAGTGAAGCCCTCACTACATTGTCCCATCACACACTCTCTGGGAAAGAGTTAGACACAGGGAAGAGTGCCACTTGTTCCCTTTAACAACCATCTCCTGACCGTGCTTATGTGGCCAGTGTTGATTTGAGCTTCTTGGAATAGGTTCATACATAACTAGATTGCAACATGGACTCTGTGTGTGTATGACTCTCAGGATTTCCAGCATCTGCAGAATCTCTTGTGTTTGTGATATGCACATTGTCTAATCTTGCCATGGCAAAGAACCGGATTTTTTCAGTACAGCTTGGTCTTGAACTTCAGTTTTCAATTTTGATTGTTTTTTCCCTTTTGACAAATGTCCTTAGCCTGTCCTTTGAAGGCTTGCATGGTGAAAAGACTAAGTGCCTAGAGTTCCCACTGCAGGGAAGCTGATTTAAGAATGAGAAACTGGAGTAGGAACAGATCTCACACATCCCCTTGACCTCAGCATTATTTCCTTGCATCATCCCCACTCCTCTTGTTCTTTCTAACATCCAGATATCTAACAACCTTTGTTTTTTTTTTACACTGTTCTGAGCATCCCCATCCTCCAGGATTGAGTATTCCAAAGACTCACTACACTTGGATAGGAGCTGGAGGAGGTAGTGGAATCAGCCCAATACAGAGACACAAGAGCTACTGTGGATGCTCAAAATCTAGAGCAAT
Source organism: Mobula birostris (assembly GCF_030028105.1). Taxonomy (NCBI): domain Eukaryota; kingdom Metazoa; phylum Chordata; class Chondrichthyes; order Myliobatiformes; family Myliobatidae; genus Mobula; species Mobula birostris. The sequence continues at coordinate 6,697,655 of NC_092375.1, read as the reverse complement.
ACCCATGATGTGCTGGAGGAGCTCAGCAGGTCTGGCAGCATCGATGGATGGGAATAAATGGTCGGCATTTCCGGCCGCAAACCTTCATCCAATCTGGAAAGGAAGGGCGGAGAAGTCAGAATAAGAAGGTGGGGGGAGGGGAGGAAGAAGTACAAGGTGGCAGGTGATAGGTGAAACTGGGAGAGGGGGAGGGGTGAAGTAAAGAGCTGGGAAGTTGATTGGTAGAAGAGATAAAGGGCTGGAGGAGCGGGAATCTGATGGAAAGGACAGAAGACCACGGAAGAAAGGGAAGGGAGAGGAGCACCAGAGGGAGATGATGGGCAGGGAAGGAGAAAAGGTGAAAGAGGGAAATGGGAATGGGGAGTGGTGAAGGGGGTTGGTGGGAATTACCAGAAGTTCAAGGAACTGATGTTCAAGCCATCAGGTTGGAGGCTACCCAGATGGAATATACGGCTTACTCCTCCAACCTGAGTGTGGACTCACCACGGCAGTGGAGAGGCCATGGACTGGCATGTTAGAATGGGAATGGGTGGCCACCGGGAAATCCCACTTCTTGTGGTGGCTGGAGTGAAGGTGATCGATGAAGTAGTCTCCCAATCTACGCTGGGTCTCTCTGATAAACAGGAGGCCACACCGGGGGCACCGGATGCAGTAGATAACCCCAACAGACTCGCAGCTGAGGTACTGCCTCACCAGGAAGGACTGTTTGGGGCCCTGAATGGTAGTGAGGGAGGACGTGCAGGGGCAGGAGCAGCACTTGTTCCATTTGCAAGGGTAAGTACCGGGACACCCCTTTCCCACCATTGGTAGTAAGTACACTAAAACTATTAACTTTATTTACGACATCTACAGTATATTGAAACATACAGTAACATACACACGGTCTGAGGATGTGCCAGGGGAGGTCTGCAGGTGATACCATGCTTCTGACGTTAACATAGCATGCCCAAAATTTACTAATTCTCACTGACCTGTATGTCTTTGGAAAGAAACAGGAGCACTGACAACAAAGACACGTGGCCACAAAGCAGACACAGAAACTCCTTACAGACAGTGGCGGGAATTGAACCCTGGTCTCTGGTGCTAGCAGCTACGCTACCTTGCTGCCTGTGTCTACAGAGGGACTGCTTCAAAAAGGCAGCATCCAGCATCCGGGCTATGCCATCATCTCATAGTTACCGTCGAGCAGGAGGTACAGAAACCTGAAGACCCAGACCACCGGGTTCGGGAACAGCTACTTCCCTTCCATCATTCAATTCCTGAACCAACCAGCAGAACCATAATCACTACGGATTATCAGTACCGTGATCATTTTATTCACTTTGCACTAAATTGGGCTCTGTTTTTTAAAATTTTGGTTCCAATTATTTATTCTTCTTCTCAAAACTGTGTACAATTTATATTTAGTTTATGTTTTTTTCTTGGGAATGATGTGTAGGCACCGAAGCATTCGGGCTCTCACGACCAGACTATGTAACAGTTTCTTCCCCCAAGCCATCAGACTCCTCAATACCCAGAGCCTGGACTGACACCAACCTACTGCCCTCTACTGTGCCTACTGTCTTGTTTATTATTTATTGTAATGCCTGCACTGTTTTGTGCACTTTATGCAGTCCTGGATAGGACTGTAGTCTAGTGTAGTTCTTGTGTTTTTTCTTACGTAGTTCAGTGTAGTTTTTGTATTGTTTCAATGGTCCTGGAAAATGTTGTCTCATTTTTACTGTGTTCTGTACCAGCAGTTATGGTTGAAGTGACAATAAAAAGTGACTTGACTTGACTTGACTTGACTCTAATGTTGCGTCTTTCAGAAACTCTCAGGCGGGCAGATGGATGACATAAAAATAACGGTTATGTGGGAGGGAAGGCCTAGATTGATCCTCGAGTAGGTTAGAAGCTTGTCGAACATTGTAGGCCGAAGGCCTGTAATGTGCTGTAATGTTCTATGTTCTACCTCTGTTGCTGCTACAAGTTTTCCTTTATGCCTCTCCATACACATACTTGTGCGTGCTACAATAAATTTGACTTTGACTTTCAGAGCTTTCTCCTTATTTCATATCTAAATACTGACCTCTTATTTTTGGGATCATTGCTGACCCAATCCCCTCCACATCTACCACAAGGAGCCCCACAAGAATTTCCTACACTTCCGGTAGATCACTTTATTTTTCAAGAGTGCTCGAAGCAAATCCCTTCCTGTCTCTCTCCTACCTGACCCCATGGTTGGCTTGTGTTGCAGCTTGTTTCGCAAGTCTTCCTGATTCACTTGACCTTCTAGAGATGTCTTGAGCAGATGGTCCATTGAGTTTGTGTCTTCGTCGAGGCAGATCACCTGCTGGCTCTCTGGAGAATTGTCCAGCCCCATTGTCTTCAATCCTTGACCAGAATGGAGCTTTGAACCTGGGCATGGTGGAGGGTCAGGCGGAGGTGGCAGGTCTTAGCAAAAGAAACAAGAAAAATCTCAAGTCAGGTGTAGCCATATGGAGTGAGTTGTTTAGAGGCACAATTCTTTCTGTGAAAAGTAACCCATGTGTCAATGGTGCCTTTCACAATTTCTTCAGTGTCTGACAATCAGTGGTGTCCTTCTGAAGGGTCCTCATGAACACAAAGTGGGAGACATAACAACAAATAGGTGCACAGCAAGATCCAGTGATAATGGACAAATTACCCATTTAACCAGGCTTGGTTGAGGGATGGATATTGTCCCCCAAGGCAGTGGGATCATGTTGACACAACAATTAGATTCATAGAGTCAGAGAGCCATAGAGCACTACAGCACAGAAACAGGCCGTTCAGCCCATCTAGTCCAAGCCAAACTATTATTCTGTCTAGTGCCATTGCTCTACTCAGGGCCCTGCATACCTCTCCCATTCATGTACTTATCCAAACTTCTTTTAAATGTTGAAATCGGCACTTGCACAGGCAGCTTGTTCTACTCTCTCACTGCTCTTTGACTAAATGTTCCCCTGAAATACTTCACCTTTTACCCTTAACCCATAACCAGCTAGTTCTGGTCTCATCCAACCTCAATGGAAAAAGTTTGCTTGCATTTACCCTATCTACACTCCTCATAATATTATATATCTCTATCAAATCCTCCCTCATTCTCCTACACTCCAAGGGATAAAGTCCTAATCTATTCAACCTTTCCCTAGAACTCAGGTCCTCAGGTCGCACGTCTTAGTGAATTTTCTCTGCACTCTTTCAAATAGCAAAGGATGAAATTATTAACCAGATTCAGAAATCTTCATCCATTTCCCCTTTGACACTCAGTGTGAAGGGCCCACCACTAACAGATTTGGAATATAGTAGACATCTCTGCATTTTTTTTTGAGAGTGTCATACCAGACATTCAGCCATTCTTGTCTGGCACGTGGTGTCAGGATTAACCGGGTCACGTTATGAATGTACCTGACTCGACCCCTGTATTTTTTATGAGGCCGGGTATTTTTTTACTCAACTTGGCATGGTTGGAAAGCGTGCTCGGGAGTGGCCCGACCTGGATTCGAACTCGGGAACCTTCGCTCCGGAGTCCGGCGCTGATCTCACTGCGCCACCATCTCTGCATTGAGCATCCACCTTTAGAGACCTAAACATTTGGGAAGCTCATCATTTGCACATTTTCCCACAAGGCCTTTAGGAGTTGGTGTAGGGTTCAGAGGAGGATCATGAAAATGATCTTGGGAATACAAGCATTCATGTACAATGAGGATTTAATGCCTCTGGACCTGTACTCATTGGAGTTTAGAAGAATGAAGAATGAAGATCATTTCACTGAACCCTATTGAATATTGAAAGACCTAGATATAGTAATAGTAGGGACAATGTTTCTTACAGTGGAGGAGTCTAGAACCAGAGGACACAGTCTCACAAAAGAAGGACATTCCTTTAGAACAGAGACGAGGAGGAATTTTTTTAACCAGAAGGTGGTGAATTTGTGGAATTCATTGCCACAGACGGCTGTGGAGGCTGTCATTAAAGCGGCGGCCGATGGGTTCTTGATTTGTAAGGGCATCAAAGGTTTTGGGGAGAAGACAGGAAAATGCTGCCATCAAGGAGGAGGTACAGAAACCTGAAGACACACACTCAATGTTTCAGGAACAGGTTCTTCCCCTCCGCCATCAGGTTGTCCATGAACACGACCTCACTACTTTTCCTCACTGTCTGAACTATTTATTTAATTTTTAAAATAAATATATACCTCTTGTTGTAATTTATAGTTTTTATTACTGTCTATTGCAACATAGTTCTGCCATGAAACAACAAATCACATGACATATGCCGGTGATATTAAGCTTGATTCTGATTCTGACTTCAGAGTGAAAATAAATCAGCTCCTATGTCGTACGGTAACCTGAACCCTTGAACCTGTCTTCAACAACATCATCGTTCCTCCTTTACATTTGACCTGCCTGACTTTTATACTAGAAAACATAGAAAATCTATGGCGCATTGCAGGCCCTTCAGCCCACAATGTTGTACCAACCATGTAACCTACTCTAGAAGCTGCCTAGAATTAGCCTACTGCATAGCCCTCTCTTTTTCTAAACTCCATGTAACTATCTCAGAGCCTCTTAAAAGACTCTATTATATATGCTTCTACCACCTTTGCTGGCAGTGCATTCCATGTACCCACCACTCTCTGTGTGAAAAACTTACCTCTGCCATCCACCTCGTACCTACTTCCAAGCATCTTAAAACTATGCCCCTGCATGCTAGCCATTTCAGCTCTGAGAAAAAGCCTCCAGTTATCCACACTATCATTACGTCTCATCATCTTATACATCTCTATCAGGTCATCTCTCATCCTCCGTCGCTCCAAGTGGAAAAGGTCAAGTTCACTCAACCTGTTCTTCGTAGGCATGCTCTCCAATCCAGGCAACATCTCCTCTACACTCTCTCTATAGTATCCAAATCCTTCCTGTAGTGAGGTGACCAGAACTGAACACAGTACTCCAAGTGGGGGCTGACTAAGGTCTTACATAGCTGTAACATTACCTCGCAGCTCTTGAACTCAATCCCACGGTTGATGAAGGCCAACACACCGCACACCTTCTTAACGACACTGTCAACCTGTGCAGCAGCTTTGAGTGTCCTATGGACATGGACCCCAAGATCTCACTGATCCTCCACACTGCCAAGAGTCTTACCATTAATATTATATTCTGTCTTCAAATTTGACCTATCAAATGAACCAGTTCACACCTATCTGGGTTGAACTCCATCTGCCACTTCTCAGCCCAGTTCTGCATCCTATCGATGTCCCGCTGTAACCTCTGACAACTGTCCATGCTACCCACAACACCTCCAACCTTTGTGTCATCAGCAAACTTACTAACCTACCCTTCTACTTCCTCATCCAGGACATTTATAAAAATCACAAAGAGGAGGGGTCCCAGGACAGATCCCTGAGGCACACCACTGGTCATCGTCTTCCATGCAGAATACGAACCATCAACAACCACCCTTTGCCTTCTGTGGTCGAGTCGTTTCTGGATCCACAAAGCAAGGTCTCCTTGGATCTTATGCCTCATTACTTTCTGAAGGAGCCTTATATGGGGAATCTTATCAAATGCCTTACTGAAATCTATATACTACATCCACTGTTTTATCTTCATCAGTGTGTTTTATTACATCCTCAAAGAATTCAATCAGGTTTGTAAGGCACGACCTGCCCTTGACAAAGCTATGCTGACTGTTCCTAATCAGTTTATGTCTCTCCAAATGTTCATAAATCCTGTCTCTCAGGATCTTCTCCAATAACTTGCCCATCACTGAAGTAAGACTCACCTCTCTGACCGAAACCATCTCTCCACCTTGGTTTTGAGTACACTCAGCAACCAAACGTTCATAGCCTCTGGTGCAGAGAATTGCAGACAATCTTGACTCTCTGACTCCCTTATCCCAGGCCAATAGTGCACTGCAGCAGTTAGTGATTCTTCCTTGTGGCCTCCAGAGACTCAAATTAAATCCCAATCAAGATCATGAGGATGTTGGCAGGAATTGAGGGCCTGTGTTATGGACAGAGGCTGGGCAGGCTTGTACTTTTTTCCTTAGAGCATAGGAAACTGAGAGGGTGTTTACAGAGGTAAATAAAATCATGATGGACACAGATGGACTGAATCAAAGACCCTGCCCACCTCGTACATTCCCTCCTTCCCCCTCAGCAAAGGAGACATCATAATCAAAGACCCCGCCCACCTCTGACATTCTCTTCTTCCCCCTCAGTAAAGGAGACATCATAATCAAAGACCCCGCCCACCTCTGACATTCTCTTCTTCCCCCTCAGTAAAGGAGACAACATAATCAAAGACCCCTACCATTCTGGACAGTCTCTCTTCTTTCCCCCTGCCAACAAGCAACAGATATGAATATCTGAAAGCATGAACCATCATGTTCAAGGACAGCTTCTATCCAACTGTTGTGAGATTATTGAATGTTCCCCTAATGTGATAAGATCGGCTGAACCTCACAACCAACCGTTTAGCAGGATGCATCATGGGTTGGTATGGCAACTGCTCTGCACGTGACCACAAGAAACTCCAGGGAGTTGCAGACACAGCTCAGCACGTCGTGGAAACCAGCCTCCCCTCCGTGGAATCCGTCTTCGCTTCTCACTGCCTCAGTAAAGCAGCCAGCATAATCAAAGACCCCACCCACCCCAGACACTCCCTCTCTTCCCACCTCCCATCAGGCAAAAGAATCAGAAGCCTAGAAGCATACACCACCAGGCTCAAGAACAGCTACTACATGCTGTTATAAGACTCTTGACCTCACAATCTACCTTGTTAAGATTTTGCATTTTATCGATTACTGCACTGCACTTTCTCTGCAGCTGTTACACTTTATTTTATATTCTGTTATTGTTTTACCGTGTTCTTCCTGAATGCAGTAATGTTGTAAATTGATCTGTATGAGGAGTATGCGTGACAAGCTCTTCACTGGAACTCGGTACATGACAATAATAAACCAATTCCAATTCCTTCATCACGCCTTTGCACCTTATTACACGCACTGTAGCGTAGCGATTAGGCATCACTTTACAGTGCCGATGATCATCAAACAAGGTTCAATTCCTGCCGCTGCCTGAAAGGAGATTGTACGTCCTCCGTGACACCAAGTAGTTTTCTTCCACGTGCTCCGGTTTCCTCCTACATTCCAAAGACATACGGTTAGGGTGAGTAAGTTATGGGGTTGTTATGTCGGCAACGTGTTTCTGCTTATGGGTTACCCAACACATTCCTCGCTGATTTGATCAGACACAGAATGGGGTAGTTCACTGCATTTTTCGGTGTTTCAATGTCCATGTGACAAACAAAGCTCATATTTTATCTGCCTGTGCTGCACTTTCTCTGTAACTGTTACATTTTATTCCGCGTTCTGCGATTGTTTCCCCTTGCGCTACCTCAGTGCACTGATATGATGAAATGATCTGTATGAATGGCATGCAAAATGAGGGGGTGGGCATCATTTTCAGGTGGTAGGGTGAAAGTTTAGGGGAGAATGTCAGAGGTAAGTTTTTTTACACAGCATGGTGGGCATGTGGAATGTCTTGCCAGGGGCACATACATTAGGGACACTTAAGAAATTCCAGAGAGGCAGATGGATGAAAGAAAAATCAAGGGCTATGCGGGAGGGAAGGGATAGATCAGGGGCTCCCAACCTTTTTTCTACATGGATTCCTACCATGAACCAAAGGGCCCATGAACCAAAGGGCCCATGAACCAAAGGGCCCATGAACCACAGGTTAGGAACTCTAGGGTTAAGTTGATCTTAGAGTAGGGTAGAAGGTCGGCACACATTGTGGGATGAAGAGCCTGTACTGTGCTGTAGTGTTCTATAAAACAAGTTTTTCACTCTACCTCAGCATCATAGACCAATTTATCGATTGAATGTTTCAGGTCTGCGTAGGGGAGCACTTTGGTTCCAGTGATCATAACACCATTAGTTTCAATTTGATCATGGACAAGGATAGATCTGGTCCGAGGGTTGAGGTTCTGAACTGGAAGAAGGCCAAATTTGAAGAAATGAGAAAGGATCTAAAAAGCGTGGATTGGGACAGGTTGTTCTCTGGCAAAGATGTGATTGGTAGGTGGGAAGCCTTCAAAGGGGAAATTTTGAGAGTGCAGAGTTTGTATGTTCCTGTCAGGATTAAAGGCAAATTGAATAGGAATAAGGAACCTTGGTTCTCAAGGGATATTGCAACTCTGATAAAGAAGAAGAGGGAGTTGTATGAAATGTATAGGAAACAGGGGGTAAATCAGGTGCTTGAGGAGTATAAGAAGTGCAAGAAAATACTTAAGAAAGAAATCAGGAGGGCTAAAAGAAGACATGAGGTTGCCTTGGCAGTCAAAGTGAAGGATAATCCAAAGAGCTTTTACAAGTATATTAAGAGCAAAAGGATTGTAAGGGATAAAATTGGTCCTCTTGAAGATCAGAGTGGTCGGCTTTGTGCGGAACCAAAGGAAATGGGGGAGATCTTCAATAGGTTTATTGCGTCTGTATTGACTAAGGAAGCTGGCATGAAATCTATGGAATTGAGGGAATCAAGTACTGAGACCATGGAAACTGTACAGATTGAAAAGGAGGAGGTGCTTGCTGTCTTGAGGAAAATTAAAGTGGATAAATCCCCGGGACCTGACAGAGTGTTCCCTCGGACCTTGAAGGAGACTAGTGTTGAAATTGTGGGGGCTCTAGCAGAAATATTTAAAATGTCGCTGTCTACGGGTGAAGTGCCGGAGGATTGGAGAGTGGCTCATGTTGTTCCGTTGTTTAAAAAGGATCGAAAAGTAATCCGGGAAATTATAGGCCGGTGAGTTTAACGTCGGTAGTAGGTAAGTTATTGGAGGGAGTACTAAGAGACGGAATCTACAAGCATTTGGATAGATAGGGGCTTATTAGGGAGAGTCAACATGGCTTTGTGCGTGGTAGGTCATGTTTCACCAATCTGTTGGAGTTTTTTGAGGAGGTTACCAGGAAAGTGGATGAAGGGAAGGCAGTGGATATTGCCTACATGGACTTCAGTAAGGCCTTTGACAAGGTCCCGCATGGGAGGTTAGTTAGGAAAATTCAGTTGCTAGGTATACATGGAGAGGTGGTAAATTGGATTAGACATTGGCTCAATGGAAGAAGCCAGAGAGTGGTGGTAGAGAATTGCTTCTCTGAGTGGAGGCCTGTGACTAGTGGTGTGCCACAGGGATCAGTGCTGGGTCCATTGTTATTTGTCATCTATATCAATGATCTGGATGATAATGTGGTAAATTGGATCAGCAAGTTTGCTGATGATACAAAGATTGGAGGTGTAGTAGACAGTGAGGAAGGTTTTCAGAGCCTGCAGAGGGACTTGGACCATCTGGAAAAATGGGCTGAAAAATGGCAGATGGAGTTTAATACTGATAAGTGTGAGGTATTGCACGTTGGAAGGACAAACCAACGTAGAACATACAGGGTTAATGGTAAGACACTGAGGAGTGCAGTGGAACAAAGGGATCTGAGAATACAGATACAAAATTCCCTAAAAGTGTCGTCACAGGTAGATAGGGTCGTAAAGAGAGCTTTTGGTACATTGGCCTTTATTAATCGAAGTATTGAGTATAAGAGCTGGAATGTTATGATGAGGTTGTATAAGGCATTGGTGAGGCCGAATCTGGAGTATTGTGTTCAGTTTTGGTCACCAAATTACAGGAAGGATATAAATAAGGTTGAAAGAGTGCAGAGAAGGTTTACAAGGATGTTGCCGGGACTTGAGAAACTCAGTTACAGAGAAAGGTTGAATAGGTTAGGACTTTATTCCCTGGAGCGTAGAAGAATGAGGGGAGATTTGATAGAGGTATATAAAATTATGATAGGTATAGATAGAGTGAATGCAAGCAGGCTTTTTCCACTGAGGCAAGGGGAGAAAAAAACCAGAGGACATGGGTTAAGGGTGAGGGGGGAAAAGTTTAAAGGGAACATTAGGGGGGGGCTTCTTCACACAGAGAGTGGTGGGAGTATGGAATGAGCTGCCAGATGAGGTGGTAAATGCAGGTTCTTTTTTAACATTTAAGAATAAATTGGACAGATACATGGATGGGAGGTGTATGGAGGGATATGGTCCGTGTGCAGGTCAGTGGGACTAGGCAGAAAATGGTTCGGCACAGCCAAGAAGGGCCAAAGGGCCTGTTTCTGTGCTGTAGTTTCTATGGTCCTATGGTTCTATGGTGTCCAAACACACGCTTCGTAAATTTCCATACACGGTCCATCACCTATGACTTACTGAGACCAAGCCTGGAGACACTCAGCAGGTCAGGCAAAACTATGAAAAGGAATAAAGAGTCGATGTTTCGGGCTGACCTACTCCTGCATTTTGTGTGTGCTACTCCGGATTTCCAGCATCTGCAGAATCTCTTGTGTTTGAGATGGGAGTGTTAGCTCTAAGCGGGAGAGAAGGGACTCAGTTCCCAGCTGGTGTGGGTGTACAGTGACAGCCGCTGCTGTTCAGCAAGTTTGCTCCACAGATCCACAGCAGCTTGAGTTGCTGCCGAAAGTTGCAAACTCAGCCAGATCCATCGTGGGAACGAGCCTCCCCACCACTGAGGACACCTTAAAAGGTGATATCTCAGGAAACTGACATCTGTCATTGAGGACACCTGTCACCCAGGACATGCCCTCTTCTCATTGCTACCATCACGGAGGCGGCACAGGAGCCTGAAGGCACTCACTCAATGTTTCAGGAATAGCTTCTACCCACCTGCCATCAGATTTCTGAATGGACAATGAACCTCACTATTGCTACTTCTTGTGTTTTTGGTCTCTTTTGCACAAATAATTTAAATTACATATATACGTCTTATTGTAAATTATTGTTGCTTCAATTATATATTACAATATACAGAGCCACGTATTTCATGATACATGCCAGGTATACTAAACTTGATTCTGATTCTGAAAATGTAATATTCCTGACTTCAAACAAACCTCTGACATGACCAGCCTGTCACAAAAATACACCCTCACAAACCCAGCTCGTAAACCAGAAATGGCTATAACACACATGGCAGTACAGTCTGTAGCTCTGGTCACTACTCTAACAGACAGTACAGTCTGCAGTTCAGGTGACACTGTATAGGACAGTACTGTCTGTAGTTCTGGTCATCACACTATGGGACAGTACAGTCTGTAGTTCTGGTCATCACACAGTATAGGACAGTGCAGTCTGTAGCTCTGGTCACCACTCTAACAGACAGTACTGTCTGTAGTTCTGGTCATCACACTATGGGACAGTACAGTCTGTAGTTCTGGTCATCACACAGTATAGGACAGTGCAGTCTGTAGCTCTGGTCACCACTCTAACAGACAGTACTGTCTGTAGTTCTGGTCATCACACTATGGGACAGTAGAGTCTGTAGTCTTGGTCACCACAGTATAGGACAGTAGAGTCTGTAGTTCTGTTTACCACAGTATAGGACAGTACAGTCTGTACTTCCGATCACACAGTATAGTTAAAAAGTGAGCAGATTGAGAAGGGTCGGTCATTTCTTCGGTGGTTGAATGGGGGGACGACTGCGCAAGCGCGTGAAAGTCGGACCGTGAGGCAGCAGGAGAGTTTAAAAAGTGAGCAGATTGACGGAGCAGGCAACGTAGTAAAGGGAGACAGAGTAGGAAGGCTTTGGCTAGAGGGGTTTCGGTGAGCAGAGGCTCAGGACGAGCTTCACTCCAAGTGAGGTAAGGCCGTGTAAGTTCCTTTAATCAATTTAATGACCTTAGGAATAGGTAATGGAGGCAGCAGTTAGGGCAGTTGAGTGCTCTGTTTGCAGTATGTGGGAAGTCAGGGCGAGCACAATCGTCCCTGATGACTACACCTGTGAAAGGTGCATCCAGCTGCAGCTCCTGACAAACCGAGTTAGGGAACTGGAGCTGGAGCTGGATGAACTCCTCATCATTTGTGAGGCAGTGGCAGAAATAAACAGGAGTTACAGGGAGATAGTCACCCCTAAGAGTCAGGAGACAGGTAGCTGGGTGACTGTCAGGAGAGGGAAGGGGAATAGACAGAATGAGAAGAGCACCCCTGTGTCCGTTCCTACCAATAATAAGTATATTATTTTGGATACTGTGGGTGGGGATGACCTACCAGGGACAAGTTGCAGTGGTTGCGTCTCTGGAACCGAGACAGGACCCTCAGCTCAGAATGGAAGGAGGGAAAAGAGGAGAGCAGTAGTGATAGGGGATTCGATAGTTAGGGGGACAGATAAGAGGTTTTGTGGAAGAGATCGAGAATCCTGGATGGTCTGTTGCCTCCCTGGTGCCAAGGTCCGCGATATCTCGGATCATGTTCTCAGTATTCTCAAGAGGGAGGGTCAGCAGCCGGATGTCGTGGTCCATGTGGGGACTAATGACATGGGTAGAAAGAGTGAGGAGGTCCTGAAAGGCGAGTTCAGGGAGTTAGGCAACAAGTTAAAGGACAGGACCTCCAGGATAGCAATCTCAGGATTGCTACCAGTGCCACGTGCAGGAAGGTTTAGAAATAGTAAGATAGTGCAGATCAACACGTGGCTGAAGACATGGTGCAGGAGGGAGGGCTTCAGATTTTTAGATAATTGGGCAGTTTTCCAGGGAAAGTGGGGCCTGTTCCGGCGGGATGGTTTACATCTGAACTGGAGGGGACAAATATTCTTGCAGGTAGGTTTGCTAGATACAAGGGGGGAGGGGAACCAAAAAGTAGGAACAAATGTACAGGAGAAGGAAGAAAAAGGAGATAGTAAAGTTGTTTGCACCGTCAGTGATAAACAGAGAGTAAGAGGTGGAAAATTTCTTAAATGCATTTATTTTAATGTTAGGAGCATTGTAAGAAAGGTGGATAAGTTTAGAGCATGGATTGATACCTGGAAGTACTATGTAGCTATTAGTGAAACATGGTTGCAGGAGGGGTGTGATTGGCAACTAAATATTCCTGGATTTAATTGCTTCAGATATGATAGAATCGGAGGGACAAGATGGGGAGGTGTTGCATTGCTTGTCAGAGAAAATATTACGGCGGTGCTCTGGCAGGATTGATCAGATGGCTCGCCTAGGGAGGCTATTTGGGTGGAATTCAGGAATGGGGAAGGTGTAGTAACACTTAATAAAGGCATCCGTTAGTCTTGCAAGACCATGGATGAGACCTTCACTCTCCAGGGCGCAGGCCTGGGCAAGGTTGTATGGAAGACCAGCAGTTGCCCATGCTGCAAGTCTCCCCTCTCCATGACACTGATGTTGTCCAAGAGAAGGGCATTAGGACCCATACAGCTTGGCACCAGTGTCATCGCAGAGCAAAGACACAACACACTGTCTTTGCTCTGTCCTTGCTCAAGGACACAACACACTGCCTTGGCTGGGGCTCGAACTCCCGACCTTCAGGTCGTTAGTCGAATGCCTTAACCATTTGGCCAAGTGCCCACACTAGTAACAATTATAAGGGGTGTATTATAGACCACCTAATGGGGAGCAAGAATTGGAGTAGCAAATTTGTAAGGAGATAGCAGATATTTGTAGTAAGCACAAGGTTGTGATTGTGGGAGATTTTAATTTTTCACACATAGACAGGGAAGCCCATACTGTAAAAGTTCTGGATGGTTTGGAGTTTATAAAATATGTGCAGGGTAGTTTTTTGCAGCAATACATAGAGATACCAACTAGAGAAGGGGCAGTGTTGAATCTCCTGTTAGGGAATGAGGTAGGTCAGGTGACAGAGGTATGTGTTGGGGAGCACTTCAGGTCCAGTGATCACAATGCCATTAGTTTCAATATAATTATGGAGAAGGATAGGTCTGGACCCAGGGTTGAAATTTTTGATTGGAGAAAGGCTAACTTTGAGGGGATGGAAAAGGATTTAGAAGGAGTGGATTGGGACAATTTGTTTTATGGGAAAGGTGTAATAGAGAAATGGAAGTCATTTAAAGGTGAAATTTTGAGGGTACAGAATCGTTATGTTCCTGTTAGGTTGAAAGGAAAGGTTAAAAGCTTGAGAGAGCCATAGTTTTCAAGGGACATTGGAAACTTGTTCGGAAAAAGAGAGATATCTACAATAAATATAGGCAGCATGGAGTAAATGAGGTGCTCGAGGAATATAAAGAATGTAAAATGAGTCTTAAGGAAGAAATTAGAAAAGCTAAAAGAAGATACGAGGTTGCTTTGGCAAGTAAGGTGAAAATAAACCCAAAGGGTTTCTACAGTTATATTATTAGCAAAAGGATAGTGAGGGATAAAATTGGTCCTTTAGAAAATCAGAGTGGGCAGCTATGTGTGGAACCAAAGGAGATGGTGGAGATTTTGAACAATTTCTTTTCTTCGGTATTCACTAAGGAGAAGGATATTGAATTGTGTAAGGTAAGGGAAACAGGTAGGAAAGTTATGGAAACTATAGGTATGCTGGCCTTTATAAATCACAGCATTGAGTATAGGAGTTGGGATGTAATGTTAAAATTGTACAAGGAATTGGTAAAGCCAAATTTGGAGTATTGTGTACAATTCTGGTCACAGAATTATAGGAAAGATGTCAACAAGAGAGAGTACAGAGAAGATTTACTAGAATGTTACCTGGGTTTCAGCACCTAAGTTACAGAGAAAGGTTGACCAAGTTGGGTCTTTATTCTTTGGAGCATAGAAGGTTGAGGGGGGACTTGATAAAGGCATTTAAAATTATGAAGGGGATAGATAGAGTTGATGTGGATAGGCTTTTTCCATTGAGAGTAGGGGAGATTCAAACAAGAGGACATGAGTTGAGAGTTAGGGGGCAAAAGTTTAGGGGTAACACGAGGGGGAACTTCTTTACTCAGAAAGTGGTAGCTGTGTGGAACGAGCTTCCAGTAGAAGTGGTAGAGGCAGGTTCGATATTGTCATTTAAAGTAAAATTGGATAGCTATATGGACAGGAAAGGAATGGAGGGTTATGGGCTAAGTGCAGGTCGATGGGACTAGGTGAGAGTAAGCATTTGGCATGGAATAGAAGGGTCGAGATGGCCTGTTTCCGTGCTGTAATTGTTATATGGTTATATGACAGTACAATCTGTAGTTCCGGTCACACAGTACAGGACAGTACAGTCTGTAGTTCCGGTCATCACAGTATAGGACAGTACTGCCTGTAGTTCTGATCACCACATGATGCGATAGTACAGGCTGTAGTTCCGGTCACCACTCTAACAGGCATTACTGTCTGTAGTTCCAGTCACACAGTATAGGTCAGTACAGTCTGTAGTTCTTGTCACCACTCTAACAGACATTACTGTCTGTAGTTCCAGTCACACAGTATAGGTCAGTACAGTCTGTAGTTCCGGTCACCACTCTAACAGACATTACTGTCTGTAGTTCCAGTCACACAGTATAGGTCAGTACAGTCTGTAGTTCTTGTCACCACTCTAACAGACAGTACAGTCTGTAGGTGTGGTCTCTCAGTATAGGACAGTACAATCTGTAGTTCTTGTCACCACTCTAACGGACAGTACAGTCTGTAGTTCCAGTCACTCAGTATAGGACAGTACAGTCTGTAGTTGTGGTCACTCAGTATAGGACAGTACAGTCTATAGTTCTGGTCACCACAGTTTCGGATGTACTGCCCTGCAGCACATTAAAGGCCCTTTGGCCCATTGTTTTGCTGACCTTTTGACCTTCTTTGTTATCAATTTAAGCCTTCGCTTCTACATAGCACACCTCTTTTGCATGGACGGTGTTACAAGACAGCTCATCAGCTGTCGCAGCCAAATGGAAACACACATGGTCAGGTATTGAGCTGCGACGTGGTTATGTTACACTTGGAGTACTGCTTACAGTTCGGCTTGTCGCACTGTAGGGATGGTGTGACTGTGCTGGAGAGAATGCAGAGGAGATTCACGAGGAGAACAAAAACTGGATATATCCAGTGTTGCAAACACCTCGCCGGTCAGGCCACATCTTTGGGAGCAGAAATCGATCTCTTAAGATGAAGGGACTGCAGGGTAAACTCACAAGTATGTTGCCTGCACTGGGTTATAAGTGGCAGCACAGTAGCGAAGGTGTTAAAATAATGCTATTAATGCACCACTGACCCGCGTTGAAGTCCCACCGTTATCTGTAAGGAGTTTGTACTTTCTCCCCATGAACCCCGGGTGGGTTTCCTCAGGTGCTCCCACAGTCCAAAGATGTACCGGTTAGTCGGTTAATTGGTCACAGGAGTATACTTGAGCAGTGCGGGCTTGTTCAGCTGGAAAGGACTGTTACTGTCTCTAATTCTAAACCTAGACCTGTGGTGATGGGGAGAACCCATTGGGGTGCCCAGTTTGCCTGCCTTCATTGGTCAGGCAATGAGTATAGTCGTTCAGTTCTCATTTCACAGCTGTACAAGACTATGGTGAGATATGGTGTGCATTTCAGGTCACTCTGCTATAGCAGGGATATCATTAAACTAGAGACGATGCAGAAGTGATTCGCAAGGTTCCTACTTGGACTAGGGAGCTTGTGTTATAAGGGGAGACTGGAAATGCTGGGGGTGTTTTGCCTGGAGTTCAGGAGGTTTGGGGGTGGCCTTACAGAGGTTTATAAAACCATGAGATGCGTAATCAAGATGGACGTCAGTATTTTTTCCACAGAGTAGGGGAATCAAAACTAGAAGCACAAGTTTAAGGTGAGAGGGGAAAAATTTAAAAGGCGAGGAGGAATTTATTTAGCTAGAGAGTGGTGAATTTGTGGAATTTGTTGCCACAGATAGCGGTGGAGGCCAAGTCATTCAGTGCATTTAAGACAGAGGTTGATAAATTCTTCTTTAGTCAGGGTATGAAGGGATACAGGGCGAAGGCAGGAGATTGGGACTGAGAGGAAAATTGGATCAGCCATGATGAAATGGAAGAGCAGACTCGATGGGCCAAAAAGCCTAATTCTGCTCCTATATCTTATGGTCTTATGGTTGCTCAGGAGAGATTGAAAAGGCTGGGTATGATTCTCTTGAAGCAAAGATGCTGGGGGCAAAAGTGATATAAAATTACAGAGAAGGTAGTTAGTCAGTCACATTTTATTCATGGTGGGGTTGCGAATATCTAGAGGATGTAGAATTTAGATGAAAGGAAAGAGTTTTGAAGGGCATCTGAGGGTAAGTTTCTTTTTTACACAAGAGCGGTGAATGCCTGGAACTCACTACCAGAGCCGGTGGTGGATACAATGGGAATTGTGCAGTTGGACAGAAGGTCAGCATGGACATGTGCTGAAGGGCCTGCTTGTGTGCTGTGCCTCTTGTTTATTTAGAGATACAGTGCAGAACAGGCCCTTCTGGCCCAACGAGCAGTGCCACCCGGCTACTCTCCCGTTCAACACTAGCGTAATCACAATACTAATGAACCGACTAGCCGGTATGTCTTTGGAATGTAGGAGGAAACAGGAGCATCCGAAGGAAACCCACACCGTTTCCGGGGAGGATGTAGAAACTCCCTCCAGGCAGCAGAGGGAGTTGAACTCCTAACTCTGGAATGGTCCGAGTTGTAATAGCATCCTGCTAACAGCAATGCTACCATGACGCTCTGAGTGGTCCATGAGAGAGAGAGTACTGGGCTGTCGAAGGTTTGAGTGACATCAATGGGAATTGGTGCTAGGCAACAGAGACTCTCTGAACCTCAATCCGTCACTGCCCTCACCTGCTCTAGCTTTCAAATTTGATATCACAGCTGTTCTTTCTCGATTCCTCTACCCTGCTGAGATAGAGGGGCAGAAATATGCCATTCAGCCCATCAGATCTGCAATCAGTCAATCAAAGCTGGATTATTTTTCAGAACCCATTCTCCTGCGTTCGCCTCACAACCCTTAACTCCCTGGCCAAGCAACAGCTACCAGCATTAACTCCAGCTCTTTGCTTATGAATACTGTGTCCTTGATGCTGCGTGCCTGTGATGTTGCTGTGAGTAAGCTTTTCATTGCACCTGTCCACACACGGACTTGTGCGAATGAAACCTAACTTTGACTTTGACTTTGAAGATGTTGGAGGCTGGAGTAGCCAACAATCAGCTGAAGGAACTCAGCAGGTCGAGCAGCATCCGTGGGGTGGTGGGGTGTTGGGGGGAGAGTGGGGAAGGAAGTGATAACGTTTCAGGTCAAAACCTTGTGTCAGGGCTGGGAGTGGTGAGGAAAGATTTCTGAGCTGATAGGTGGGTTGCATCCACCTCACCCCATCACCTTTCTGATCCTCCTCTGGTTTTCCCATTACTTTACCTTTCCTTCAAAGACCTGCCCCCCCCCCACCTTCCTAGTTCCGTCCACTCGTTACACACACACACACCATACATGCACAGGTCACAGGTCACAGGTCACCCCCTTGCCTTTGCTGCCTGGCTGTGGTCCTATCTGCCATGCACCTCCCCCCCTAACAGTTCCCATTCTCACTGTCCTGCACTGCTAGTCTCTTTGCATTTCAGCTTATCTCCCTCCAGCCTTCACACGCCTGTCAACCCCTCCCACATGTTCCTCCATCTGCCTCTCCATATTTTGTCTCTCTCTTTGTCAGTCACATGCCACTGTCCCCCAACTCTCTCTGCAGCCCACCCTCACTCTACTTCCCTACCAGGAACAACCCATCCGTCATTTCATACCCTTCCTCAGTCCACTGATTACCTCAGATCCCTGCCTCACCCATGCCCCCTCTCTTTGGAAATGTAATGCTGAGGCTTTGAAAGGCCTCACTTGGAGTATTGTGAGCAGTTTTGTGTCTCTTATTTAAGAAAGGATGTGCTGATATTGAAGAGGGTTCAGAGAAGATTTATGAGAATAGTTCTGGGAATGAAAGGCTTGTCATATGAGGAGCAGTTGGTGGCTCTGGACCTGTATTCACTGCTATTTAGAAGATTCAGGGGAGAGTTCATTGAAACCTATTAAATGTTGAAAGGTCTCAATAGAGTGGACGTGGAGAGGATGTTTTCTATAGTGGGGGAGTCTAGGACCAGAGGACACGGTTCAGAATAGAGGGGCATCTGTTTAGAACAGAGAAGAGGAAGAATTTCTTTAGCCAGAAAGTGGTGAGTCTGTGGAATTCATTGCCACAGATGGCTGTAGAGGCCCAATCATTGAGTGAACTTAAGGCAGAGGTTGATAGGTTCTTGATTAATCAGGGCATGAAAGGTTATGGGGAGAAGGCAGGAGAATGGGGGTGAGAGTGAAATGGATTAACCATGATGAAATGGCCGAACAGACTTGGTGGTCTTATGGCCTTTATACCGGCCATCCCCCCTCTCTCCACACACACAGCCCTGATGTGGGGTTTTGACCTGAACTGCTAGCAATTCTTTTCCTCACACAGATACTGTCTGACCCCCCACCTCACACACACACACAAAATTCTGGAGGAACTCAGCAGGTCAGGCATCATCTATGGAGGGGAATGAACCATCTACATTTCAGACGAAGGCCCTTCATCAGGACTGGAAAGGAACTGGGGGGCCTGATCCCAACTATCCGCTATAAGCTTGCATTCCTTTTCCCCCTCCCACCTTCTTATTCTGGTTTCGTCGTCCTTCCTTCCCAGTCCCGATGAAGGGTTTTGCCCACAACATTCAGCGTTATTCCCCTCCATGGATGCTTCCAGAATTGCTGAGTTCCTCCAGCGTTGTGTGTGTGTTGCTCAAGAGTTCTAGCCTCTGCAGAATCTGTTGTGTCTATTATGTTTAACATTTCTAGCAGGTGCAGTTTTTTGGAATTTTATGAAAGTCTGTCAGCATACAGCTTGGCTTGCTGAGTTCCTCCAGCAGATTGCCTGCTGCTCCAGTGCTACAACACCTCGGCCAGATAGTTTGGTTGAAAGAACCTCACTCAGTCCATTGCCTTGGTCTCGGGACTCACCGTCTGCACCTGCCTCCCGACGGTGTGGTACGGAAGGCAGCTCCAGTCGACCTCCAGCTGCCTTGTGTTTCTTGGGGGGTCTCGATCTCTGGCACTGGCTTTGGGTCCCACTCACACTACTGCTGGTGGAGAAAGGGCTATTGGGTCGAAGTCGTTGGGAAGAGGTATACCCTTTACCTGTTAACACAAGATGTTCACCTGTTAACACGTGAAATGAATGAGATGGTGAAATGGGCTGAGAAATGGCAGGAATTTAATCCCAATGAAGGTGAGGTGATGAATTTTGGCAATGCTAATAAAGTTTGGACATATTCCAAAGTCAAAGTCAAAGTTAAATTTATTATCAAAGTATGTATATGTTACCATATACAACCCTGAGATTCATTTCCTTCCAGGCATCCACAGGAAAATAAAGTTCAAAGTAAATTTATTATCGACATACGTATATGTTACCATATACAACCCTGAGATTCGTTTTCTTATGGGCATTAAGAAATACAATAGAATTTATGAAAAACTATACATAAACAAAGACTGACAGACAACTAATGTGCAAAAGAAGAGACATGTGCAAATAGAAAATAATACTGAGAACCCCAGTTGTTCAGGGGTCCTTGAACGTGACTCTGTAGATTATGGAACCAGTTCATGGTTGTGTTGATTGAAGTTAACCGTGCTGGTTCAGGAGCATGATGGTTGACGGGTAATAACTGTCCCTGAACCTGGTGATGTTGGATCTAAGGCTTCTGTACCTGATGCCTGACCGTGGTAACGGGAAGAGAGCACGGCCTGGATGGTGGGCGACCAAGGTAGGGTCCGAGGGAGTACTGAATTGGAAAAGCTTGAGGGTACGTTTCACTAGTCTCGAGTACAGCTTCTATCTTCCTGTTATCAGACCTTAGAATTGACCTCTCATGCTCTTAAAATGAACTCATCACCTGATCTACATCATTTTACTTGACTACGTGCACGGCACTTTCTCTGTAACTGTAGCACTCTATTCTGTCATCTGTTTCCTCTTCACAACCCTTGATTCACTTCAGCCCATCTAGTCCATGCCGAACTGTTATTTTGCCTAGACCCATCAACCTGACCTGGACCATAGCCCTCCATTTCCCTCCCATTATTGTACTTAACCTAACTTCTCTTAAATGTTGAAATCAAGCCCATATCCACCACTTCCACTGGCAGTTCATTCCATATTCACATAACCCTCTGAGTGAAGAAACTCTCCCTCAGATTCCCTGTGTATAATTTACCTTTCACCCTTAACACATGATCTCCAGTTCTAGTTTTCCCCAACTTCAGTAGAAAAAATCTGCAAGTATTCACTCGAGCTGTACCCCTCATGATTTTATATATCTCTATCAAATCTCCCCTCAATCTTCTTTGTTCCAGGGAATGAAGACCAAACCTATTCAACTTTTCTCTATAACTGAAGTCTTCAAGTACCAGCAACATCCTTGTAAATTTTCTCTGTACTGTT
Organism: Mobula birostris; assembly: GCF_030028105.1. NCBI lineage: Eukaryota > Metazoa > Chordata > Chondrichthyes > Myliobatiformes > Myliobatidae > Mobula > Mobula birostris. The sequence continues at coordinate 6,676,370 of NC_092375.1, read as the reverse complement.
TTAATCTTACCTGCACTTAAGATCAGATTGTTGTCATCTGGACCACCCTAGGGTAATTTAGCAAATGTAAAAGTTTGCCTGGGTTATTAGTGTGGGTGGCACTAGTGTAGCAGATAGGGTAACACTATTACAACACCAGTGATGCAGGTTCAATTCCCACCACCGTCTGTAAGGAGTTTGCTCATTCTCCCCATGTCCACGTGGGTTTCCTTCGGGTCTCTAGTTTCCTCACATGTTCCAAGGACATATGGGTTAGAAGGTTAATCATTTACGTGGGTGTCGTTGGACAGCTGGGCCAGAAGGTTTGTTACTGTGCTATATCTCCAAATAAAAGACAATGTCCACTTCCAAACTGGACACAGGGACACAGTCAGTCCAACATGGCTCCCTCTGACAATCATCTGTAGTGTCTTTGATGAAAGTTGATGTTAGTGAGAATACCACACAGAACAACCACAAAATTTGGAAGAAATCAGCAGGCCAGGCAGCACCTATGGAGAGAAATAAACAGTCGATGTTTCCGACTGAGGCCCTTCATGAGTCCTGATGAGAGGTCTTGGCCTGAAACTTCGACTATTTATTCTACTCCATAGTTGCTGCCTGTTGTACTGAATTTCTCCAGTATTTCGTGTGTGTTATTCCGGGATCTCCAGCATCTGACTATCTATGGACTCACTTTCAAGGACTCTTCATTTCATTTTTGTGATATTTGCTGCTTGCTTATCTATCTATCTATCTATATATCTATTTATTTATTTGTTTGTTTATTTATTTATTTTCTTTCTTTCTTTTTGTATTTGCACAGTTTGTTGCCCCTTACACACTGGCTGTTGCCCTGTTGGTGCAGGCTTTCATTGATTCTACTGTGTTTCTTGTATTTACTGAGTATGCCCACAAAAAATTTGTATATGGTGACAAAAATGTACATTGATAATAAATTTACTTTGAACTTTGAATCTTGAGGGCATTTATGAGGACGTAACCATGGCAGACATTAACACACACACACACACACACACCCTGCAGCCAATGGAGCAAAGTTCTCAGTAAATCTCATCTGAAGAGCTTGGAGTGAAGACTTAGCCCTTTCAACAGATTTTAGGCACACTCTGAAAAGTAGAGTGAAGAGAGATGGAGATACTTGCAGCTCACGAGAAGTACAAGTGACACAGATATGAAGAAACAAGCAAAGGACTGGAGAGAGCCCAACAGCAAGAGCCAGACAACGAGGAGTACTCCAAGCACTGAGCCAGACAAAAAGGATACTTTTTGGACAGACAAGGAAATTCCTAGATAAGAAATCAAATCAACCAAGGCAGATCAGTTACTCCAGTTATTGAGGCACTAATGATATCATATGACTAGCATTCAATTCCATTCCTATTTTTCCCATTGTAGCAGTCGTAAGGTTTGGAACGATGTATTTGTCACTCATTTGAATGGGACTATCTTTTCAGATAATTATCTTTCCTTTCATATGCTGTTTTTTGATTAATTAATGAGAAAATCCCCTCCTCCACTGCTACTCTCACCCTATCAGTTTCAGTCAGATCTGCTTTTATGGTCCTGTGCTTGGGTTGGAGCTCCAAAGGTTTCCCGTTGCAATGTGCTGCCCTTTGAGACAAAGCAGAGACCAGTTTTGCATGGGTGGGGGTCCTGCTGCACATAGAATTACACAGTATCTGTAGTGCAGGAACAGCCATTGGGTCCATCTGTTCCCTGCTGGTGCTTCTGCCCAATATGAGCCTCCTCCCATTCCCGTTCATCCCATCTTAACACCTCATCTTTCACTTCCTCTCTCCCTCACACATTTATCCAACTGCCCCTCAAACACATTTCTGCTCTTTTCTTCAGCCAATCCCAGTGGGAGGCAAGACCCATATTCTCTCCTTCCCCAGGAACTGATAGTTCTCCTGGAACACATGGCAACTTCTTCATTTCTAGAACAAGGGTTCCCATCCTTTTACATGCCATGGACCAACACCTGTAAGCAAAGTGTCTGTGGACCCCAGGGTGGGAACCTCTGTTCTAGAACACTACAGCACATTACAGGCCCTTTGGCCCACAACATTGCGCCCATCTATTAACCTACTCTAAGATCAATCTAACCCTTCCCTCCCACATAAACCTCCATTTTTCTATCATCCATATGCCTATCTAAGAATTTCTTAAATGTCTCTTATGTATCTCTGTCCAACACCATCAATGGCAGTGCATTCCAGGCACTAAAGGTCTATCTCTGCCATCCCCCTGTATACTTGCCTCCAATCACCTTAAAATTATGCTCCTTCAAATTAGCCATTTGCACACTGGGAATAAAAAATTCTGGCGGTCCACTCAATCTATGTCAATCTTCTTCATATCAAATAGGGAAAGGTTGAATAGGTTAGGTCTTTATCCCCTGGAGTGTAGGAAAATGAGGGGAAATTTGACAGAAGTGTACAGAACTTGAAGGGTATAGATAGGGTATATGCAGGCAGGCTTTTCTGCTGAGACTAGAGCTAGAGGTTATGCTTTAAGGGTGAAAGGTGAACTGATTAAGGGGAACTTCTTCCATCAGTGGGTGGTGAGAGTGTGGAACGAGCTGCCAGTGTAAGTGGCAGATGTGGGTTTGATTTCAACATTTAAGAGAAATTTGGATAAATTCGTGGATGGGAGGGGTACAGAGGGCTGTGGTCCAGTTGCAGGTTAAGGGGATTGGGTAGAATAACAGTTTGGCATGAACTGTAGTGTTTTACAATTATAATTTTTCATTAAGCTTTTGCTCTGTTATCCTCTAGTTTGCCTTCATACAAGCAATAAATATGGAAACTTTGACATTGCTCAGGTCCTAGTGTCCAAGGTTTCTTCAGACCATTTTATGTGTGTTTTGTGTATCATTTGTGTGTGTGTGTGTGTGTGTGTGTGTGTGTGTGTGCATATGCATGCCTCCATGCATACATGCATAAAGAGTCAAATGCTGAGAATATAGTCTGAGAATCTTGTTTTCCTTTGTGACAAGAAACCAACCCCTTACACCTAACGCAGTATCAGAGATTGACTTTTGTGACTGTTTCGGCTCATTACACGGACATCCAGGGATGAACGATGAATGCGAGGAGGTGCAACAAGAGACAGGAGATGGTAGACTTGGAAGGAGGCGACATTTTCTGGGATTCCTGCACCGGAGAGCTATCCCGCATTCACCGTTGGATGGTGCAGGGTAGACAAACAGTGTCCTCCAGGTCAAATATCCGAGACTGTCATGTGCACCATCTGACACATTCCGGTGCAACGTCAAGATGTAACACCTATCCAAACAGAGAAGGCTGTAGAGAAGATCACCAAAGACCATGCAGATTATCTTCAACAAGTCACCACAGCATGAAACGAGGTAAGGATAACCAAAGCCCAGAGCCAAGCCATGCAGGTGGAGCCCCAAGAGGGCAGAGCCTCAGGACCATTTCCAACATGAGGGAAGTATAGCGCAGGAGAAAGAGGAGAGTGAGAGCAGAGTGAAGAGTCATTGAAGAGTTTCCAGGCCACTCTTGGGCACACAGCAGCATTGGGTACAAACCTGTCTTTACGAGACTGGTGCCCTCCATCTTGTATCCGGCGCGGTCTGCTGCAGTGGCCAATGCCTGGGTAAAGTCGCCATCGGTAAAGATGGAGTCGGAAGAGGAGCTGGCCGCGCTAGATCGACGGCTAGACATATTACGCTCCTCTTCTGAGGCAGAACCCCAGCCATTGACCATTGAACCTGGAAGGAAAGGTAGGGCAGGTTGATCAGAGGAATCAGAGCAACACATCCCCACTTCAACATAAAGATAAATGGGTTCCTTGGCTTTGGAAAAGGAACCACATTCAATCCTTCAAAATTAATACTCGGTCCCCAGTGGGAGGATAGTCTCCAACACTGGGTACCACATTTTAGAAAGGAGGCTCAAATTTTAAAGTAAATTTATTATCAAAGTAGGTATATGTCACCACATACTACTCTGAGATTCGTTTTCTTGCAGGCATTCACTGCAGACCAATAGAAACAATGAAAAACTACACACGACTGACAAGCAACCAACATGCAAAAGCAGACAAACTGTGCAAATAAAAGTAAATAATACTGAGAACATGAGTTATAGTCACAGAGTCATAGAAAAATACAGCACAGGAACAGGCCCTTCAGCCCATCTAGTCCATGCCAGACCATAGCCCTCCGTACTCCTTCCATCCATGTACCTACCCAAACTTCTCTTAAACATTGAAATGAATTGTAGTATCCTCGAAAGTAAAAACATCGGTTGTGGAATCAGTTCAGACTTGAGGCGAGGGAAGTTTTGCACACTGGTTCAAGAGCCTGATGGCTGTGAGGTAATAACTGCTCCTGAACTTGGTGGTATGAGACCTGAGACTCCTCTACCTTCTTTCTGATGGCAGCAGCAGCAAGAGATATGGCCTGGATAGAGGGGACCCTTGATAATGTATGTTGCTTTCTTGTGACAGCGCTCCTTACAGATGTTCTCAACGGTGGGGAGGGCTTTTCCTGGGATGGACTGGGCCGTTTTGTCTACATTTCCATTCAGGCTTTGAGAGGGGTGCATAAGCTCAAGGCAGCTCTGTTCGCTGTTATAAAATTCTTGAGCAGACCTCACTTAAAGATGAACTCTTGATCTCCAAATGTACCTCATTGTGAACTTAAACCTTATTGTCTTCTTGCACTGCACTTCCTCTGCATTCTGCAATTTTTTCCCTTCCACATGCAACATATGTGAGATATTGTGAAAAGCTTTCATTTGTGTGACATCTTGACAGATCATTCCACACATAAGTATATTGAAAACAGAATGCAGAATACAGTATACGCAGGAGATTCTACAGACACTGGAAATCCAGAGCAAAACACACAAAACCCAGCCCTTCGGGCAGCATCTACAGAGGGGAATAAATGGTCGATGTTTCGAGCCAAGATTCTTTCTCAGATCTGGGCTGGAAAAGAAGCTGGCAGAAGCCAGAATAAGAAGGTGGGGGGAGGGGAAGGAGTACGAACTGGCAAGGTGATGGGTGAGACCAGGTGAGGGGGAAGGTGCGTGGGTGGTGGTGGTGGGATCATGAAGTAGGAAGCTGGGAAGTGATAGGTAGAAAAGGCAAAGGGGTGAAGAGGGAGGAATCTGAGACGAGAGGACATGTTCACAATTTACTAACACTAACCCACATGTCTTTGGAATGTGGGAGGAAACCGGAGCACCCGGAGGAAACACACAAGATCATGGGGGGAATGTACAAACTTCTTATTTACAGCAGCAGGAATTGAACTGCGATTGGTGATTGTTGTAAAGTGATTAACCTAACCACTACGCTGCTGTGCTGACCAACCAACCCCTTCCCCCAATGCAGACATGCTCTGTTGGCACCAGAATTCATGGTGACACTTGTAGGTTTGTCGCCAGCAATTCCTTGGTGCATTTCATTGTATGTCACAAAGTTCAAAGTTCAAAATACATTTATTATCAAAGTATGCATACATCATACAACCTTCAGATTTGTCTCCTTACAGGCAGCCACAAAACAAAAACCCCAAAAGAGCCCATATATAAAAAAGACTGTCAAACATCTGATGTGAAGTGAGAAAAAGAAATCACACAAACAATAGCAAGCAACAGAAAATCTGCAGATGCTGGAAATCCAAGCAACGCGCACAAAATGCTGGAGGAGCTCAGCAGGTCAGGCAGCATCTGTGGAAAACAGTCGAGGCCTGAAACGTCGACTGTACTCTTTTCCATAGATGCTGCCTGGCCTGCTGAGTTCTTCCAGCATTCTGTGTGTGTCTCATGCAAACAATAGTTGAAGTGCATTTGATAAATCAATCTGAATCTGAAGCTGTATCTGAATGCCACCAACACTTATTTTTAAAGCTCTCAAACGTCTGGGACCAGAGTACATCACAGCATCATTTCTGTTTTATAATCCTACTCGAGCTCTCAGGTCTTTTTCCGCTGGTCCCTTAAATGTATATAATCTCCCTCAAAATATATTTGTCAGGTCAGCTTTTTTGAACTACACTCCTAAACTGTGGAATTCGATACCTAAAACTATAAGGGATGTAGACTCAGTTGACACTTTTAAACACCAGCTCAAAATCTATTTATTTAACCTTTGCTTTTAACTGACATCAGTTTGTCTTTTACTTTCATGTTTACTTTTATTTTTTATTTTATTTTCATGTTTGCACTTGATCCCATTGTACATCACTTTAAGCCACATTGTCTGTATGAAAAGTGCCCTATAAATACAGTTATTATTGTATTTTTATTTTTTCTCAGCACAAGCTGGTAAAAATCTGAGCCAAGCACTCTCATTTCTCAATTGCTAGGAACTTTCAGACTACTCTGGTGATGTTTAATATTGTGGCTTTCTGCAGATTAACACAGATATTGCTGTGTAGACATAATTGTTTAATGCTATTGTGTGTGCTAATACTTCAGAAAGGGAAGGACGAGGGAAACTGAACTAATCCTCATTGAGGGATCAGAAGTGAGCAATTTCAAGTTTCTGGGTGTCAAGATCTCTGAGGTTCTAAACTGGTTCCAACATATCGATGCAAACCTAAAGCAATCGAAAACTTCTACAAATGTGCAGTGGAGAGCATTCTGACTGGCTGCATCACTGTCTAGTATGGGGAACTGCTTATTGTACAGGATCGAAACAAGCTACAGAAAATTGTAAAATTAGTCAGCTCCATCTTGGATACTGGCCTTCATAGTGTCATCTCAGAGAGGTGGTGTCCATTATTAAGACATCGCCATCACCCAGGATATGCCTTGATCTTATTGTTACCATCAGGAAGGAGGCACAGAAGCCTTTAGGGACACACTCAGTGATTCAGGAACAGATTCTTCCCCTCACCATCCAATTCCTAAATGAACATTTAATCCATGAACACTAGCTCACTTTTATTATTTGGTTTTGCATTTCTAAAATTTAACTATTTAATACACATTTATACACTGTGCAAGGCCAAATGAAAGGTCTTAAGGTGGATAAATCACCTGGACCAGATGGACGACATCCCAAATGTTGCTGAAGAGATAGCAGATGCATCCGTTATGATTTTTTCAAAAATCACTTGATTCTGGCATGGTTCTGGAGGACTGGAAGATTGCAAATGTCACTCCACTCTTTAAGAAGGGAGAAAGGCAAAAGAAAGGAAATGATGGGCCAGTTAGCCTAATCTCAGTGGTTGGAAAAGTGTTGGAGTCTATTATTAAGGGTAGGGTTTCAGGATTATTGGAGACTAATGATAAAATAAGTCAAAGTCAGCATGGTTTCTGTAAAGGGAAATCTTGCCTGACAAATCTGTTAGAGTTCTTTGAGGAAGTAACAAGCAGGGTGGACAAAGGAGAGGCAGATAATGTCATTTACTTGGATTTTCAGCAGGCATTTGATAAGGTGCCACGCATGAGGCCGTTTAACATGATTAAGTCTCATGGCATTACAGGAAAGATACTGGCATGGATACAGGAATGACTGACAGGCAGGAGGCAGTGAGTGGGAATAAAAGGGGCCTTTTCTGGTTGGCTGCCAGTGACTAGTGGTGTTCTCAGGGGTCAGTATTGGAACCGCTACTTTTCACATTGTTTGACAATGATTTAGATAATGGAATTGATGGCTTTGTGGCAAAATTTGCAGATGATCCAAAGATAGGTGGAGGGGTAGGTAGTGCTGAGAAAGCAATGAGATTGCAGAAGGACTTAGACAAATGGGAGAAAAAGTGGTAGATGGAATACCATGTCAGGAAATGTATGATAATGCATTTTGGTAAAAGGAACAAAAATGTAGATTATTATCTAAATAGGGAAAAAATTCAACCATCAGAGGTGCAAAGGGACCTAGGAGTCATTGTGTAAGACTCCCAGAGGGTTAATTTACAGGTTGAGTCTGTGTTTATGAAGCCAAATGCAATGTTGGCATTTATTTCAAGGGGAATATAATATAACAGCAAGGAGATAATGCTGAGCCTTTATAAGACACTAGTCAGGCTGCACTCGGAATACTGTCAACAATTTTGGGCCTCACATCTCAGGCAGGACGTGTTGTCATTGCAGAGAGTCCAGAGGAGCTTTACGAGGATGATTCTGGGAATAAAGGGATTAACATATAAGGAGTATTTGGCAGCTTTGGGCCTGTACTCACTGGAATTTAGAAGAATGCGGGGGGATCTCATTGAAACTTATCAAGCAAAAATTGATAGTTTCCTGATTGGTCAGGGCATCAAATGATACGGTGAGATGGCAGATGTACGGAGTTGAGTAGGTTCCGGGATCTGCCATGATTGAACAGTAGAGCAGACTCGATGGGCTGAATGGCCTAATTCTGCTCCTATGCCTTACGGTCTTATTTACTTACTGTAATGGATTTACTTTTTAAAATATATTATGTATTGAACTGAACGGCTGCCATAAAGTTAGCAAATTTATGCTGGTGATATTAAACCTTATTCAGACTCCGTAGTGACTTTGGGATGATACCAGTTGCAGATATTTCTTTTGAGACAATGTTCCATGGTCTTTCAATTTCCTCTTTTAATTCAGCATATTTCAGGTGTTTTTCACATTGATTTCTGTATGTTGTGTGTTTGGAATGTCTATATCTATTAAGTAAGTGGTTCTTGCTTGTTTAACCTGTAATATTATATTTTCAGATTGCTATTATTGATTGTCCTGTCTGTAATAACTGATCAGTTGTAATATAATTTGTGAGACTTTGGCTCTAAAACTGGATCAGGCTTGTATTTACAGTAAGGTGTGATTTCATTTGTGAGTTTGTATTTTAAAGCAAGATTTTGTTGAATGATGTTTGCCACTGGATTGTGCCTGTGTAAGTAATCAGATTGAGGTAAACTGCTATGGGATCCCTATTATTATATTTACTATTGTTATTATTATAAAACTTTATTCCTGGATGTAGCAAAAGGAAAAATGTATCCACTTCCCTAACAGAATGTGAGGCTTGTGGCAGGGATGCTCCACTCCGTGCTCAAAGGCCAATAATGTTGACGTGGGACAGAGGACATCAGAAGTCCAGGAGGCTACTCTGCACTTGAAGGTCAACAACGTGGGTGGGTGATGAAGGAAATTGTGGATGTTGGGCTGTCCCCAGGTCAGGGGACCCTGGGATCAGACGCCCGTGCAAACAAGAGGCACAACGGGTGATGAGTCAGTACACCTGGAGTTTGAGCTTAGTCTGGAGATTGATATTCAAGACTGAAGCCCAAAGGTTGACCAGAAGTTTGGAGACTGGGGCCCAGAGGCCTATCCTGGAGGCACTGGAGTTGTAGGACTGTCCATGAGTGGGGGTGAGTGCGGGGGAGGAAACGGGTATGATTTGTTGATGATGTTCTGTTGCTTGTTGTGCTCTATGTTGTTCTGTCCAGCATTATGGGCATTATGTTAGTGCCAGAATGTGTGGCAACAATTGCGGGCTACCCCAGCACAACCTGGAGGGTGTTGGTTGTTAATGCACATGACACATTTCATTGGATGTTTCAATGTACATGGGACAAATAAATCTGAATCCCTCTAACAAAGGATGAGAAATGCTTTATTCGTGGATGCAGAGGAGTGAACAAGATGTCCCCTTTGCTAACAGATTGTGGGGATTGGTGCAGGGTGTTAGGGGATGGTAAGGTGAGGGGCAGGAGGCTGAGGCTAAATCCACTGGGAAGGTCACATTTCAAGGGTTAAATGTTGAGGGGCCAGTCATGAAACCAAACGACTGAAAAATGGAGAAGCAACAAACTGAATAGAAAGGGAGCCTCTACATTTTCAGAAACCCAGCCACACTTAATTATGAATGTTTTTAAGAGAAGGAGAGAGAGAAAAGGATTTAATACTGCCGAACACAAGACAGAAATGAAGCTGAAACCCAAGCCCCATGAAATCACTACTGCCTGGTACACTGTGTCAAATAATGTGTGGTGCAATTGCTTTGGGGAATTTTAATTTAACAAAAAACTTAATATGATATGGGTTACTCGGTTTGAAAAAATACGTATCAAACTTCAGATGGATCACTGCCTGACACACCAGGCCGTGACACAGAGGCTAGTGTGTGATCGCTCCTTTGAGCTGCGTGTTCCTTTCTCAAGCAGTGCGTGGCTCTGGTTTCAAAGCTGAGTTCTGGCTTTTCAATTTTCACTCTTTCTTACTGGACCAGATGGCGCAAGGCAGAGAAAAAAAATTCAACTCTGAGGGGGTGGGTTAGGAATTTGCACTTGCACTTGGTGCTAGTGAGGCCAGAAACAGGAAGGTCATGCAGTTCAACATGAGGCTAAGGAGACAGTCTCTGGCATTCCTCAGCTGTAGGGGAGCCTACTACATGGGCAACAGCTTGCTCTCCATACCAGTCTGCCTTGGCTTGCGAGTCACATAGGGAGTAGAGAGTAGGGACGCAACATCCACAGGTGACCCTGACCAATGGAGGACTTCAATAAAGAGATGGTGCCGAAGGGAGAGCACTGGGCTGTCTTCCAGAGAAACTGGGATCTGTACAAATTGGATGATTTGCTCCTGAACTGAGGGGGAATAATATACATGTGTGAAGGTTTGCTCATGCTGCACAAGGAGTTGAAACTAGAATTGCAAAGGGATGGGAATGAAAGCACCAGGGCAGATGGTGGATTGGTTGTGGGAAAGGAAGTTGTTCAGTCTACATACAAAGACAGGAATTAAAAGGTTGTGCATGAGGGAACTACTGATCGAAGCTGTATACATTTCAATGCAAGGGTCATTGTAGGAAAGGTGGATGAGCTTAGCGCCTGGATCAGCACGTGGAATTATGACACTTTAGCCACTAGTGAGACTTGGTTGCAGGAGGGGCTGGACCGGTAGCCCAGTATTTTGGGGTTCCATTGATTTAGACATGACAGAGCAGGAAGGATTAAAGTGGGAGGTGCAATATTAGTTACGAAAAATTACACAGCAGTCCTCAGACAGGACAGACTGGAGAGCTCATCTTATGAGCAATAAGAAAGGGATGACCACATTAATAGGATTATATTATAGACCACCCAATAGACAGAGGGAGTTAGAGGAGCAAATTTGTAGAGAGATCTCAGACTGTCGCATGAAACGTTGGTTGTGATAGTAGGTGATTTTAACTTTCCACATATTGACTGGTATTCCCATACTGTAAAAGGGCTGGATAGCATAGATTTGTCAAATGTGTTCAGGAAAGTTTTCTTAACCAATATAGAGAGGTCCCAACTAGGGGGTGTAATACTGGATCTTCTAAAGAGCCTTGAAAAAGTATTCAGCCCCCACAACTATTTTTATACTTTACTGAACCATTTTCTAAATTTAAAATATATTGAAGTAGAGTTTTTTGAGCTGATCTACAAAACATTCTGCATCATGTGAAATGAAAAGAAAAATTACAGAACCTGTCAACAATTTGCAAGAGACGCTACTGTGATGCCAACAGTCACTCTGAGTGAGCTGCAGAAGTCAGTGGCTGCAACCAGAGATGAAGTTCATGGCTCCATGAATGCTAAGGCCTTGCACAAAAAGTGTATTTATGGAAAAGTGCCAAGGAGGAGGCCCTGGCAAAAAAAGACAGCATATCCTTGCCCATAAAGATTTGCAAGGAATTGCTTAGAAGATACTGTAAAGATCTTGTGAATAGATGACACTAAAGAAGAACTTTTTGACCTCAACACTAAGTGGTATTGGTATGTGTGGCATAATTCCAATACCGTGTATCAGCCAGGTAATCATCCCAGTGTAAAGTATGGTAGAGGTAGCATCATGTTATAAGGATGCTTTTTCAGCAGCAGGGACTGGAAATCTGGTCAGGATTTCTTGGAAGATGAATGTTGCTAAATACAGAGATCCTGGATAAAAACCTGCTAGCCTCTGCCAGAAAGCTTAAACTGGGGAAGAAATTTGTCTTTCAGTAGGACAATGACCCAAAGCACACTGCAAGAGCAATCATGCAGTGGTTTCAAATGAAGAAAATTGATGTCCGTGAGTGGCCCAGTCAGAGCCCTGACCTTAACCCAACTGAACATCTCTGGCAAGACCTCAAGATTGCTGTCCACCACCTCTCCCCAACTGACCTGGCACAGCTTGAGCAACTTTGCAAAGAGGAATGGACACATCTTGCTCCATCATATTGTGTGAAGCTATAACTGCAAGAGGTACTGAGTACTGAGAGAAGGGGAATGAATATTCCATTGACATTTCACTGCCTGATTTTTTAGTTTTTCATGCTTTACAATTTTCCTTGTTTTTTGGGTTTAACTGTGGAAAAAAAAGAGCATGAGAAAAGAGCACAAATAAAAATTCTCAGTTAAATTGATCAATATTCCTGGTCGTAATACTCATTTGTGTGAACAAAGGGTTGGGGGCTGAATACTTTTACAAAGCACTGGATCTGGGAATGAGACAGGGCTGGTGACAGAAGTGTGTGCAGGAGAACACTTTGCATCTAGTGATCATAATGCCATTAGTTTCAAGATAATTGTGGAAAAGAATAGGTCTGATGCTTGGGCTGAGATTCTAAATTGGCGAAAGGTCAATTTTTATGTTATCCAAAAGGATCGGCAAGTGTAGATTAGGACAGGTTGTTTTCTGGCAAATGTGTGCTTGGTAAGCTGGAGGCCTTGAAAAGTGAAATTTTGAGAGTACAGAGTTTGTATATTTCTGTCAGAGTAATAGACAAGAGGAACAGATTTAGGAAACCTTGGTCTCACAGCAATAACCTTGCACTCAGTGTCTATAAGACCAAGGAATTAATTGTGGATTCAGGAAGGGGAAGTTGGGAGAACTCACGCCAGTCCTCATCGAGGGGACAGTAGTCAAAAGGGTAAGCAGCTTCAAGTTCCTGAGTGTCAATATCTCTGAAGAAATATCTTAGACCTAACATATTGATAAAATTTCAAAGAAGGCATGCCAGTGGCTATATTTCATTAAAGCTTTGAGGAGATTTGGTGTGCCACCAAAGACTCTAACAAATGTCTAGAGATGTACTGTGGAGATATTTCTGACCAGTTGCATCACTGTCTGATATGGAAGGGACAATGCATAGAACCGTAGAACACTACAGCACAGAAAACAGGCCTTTCTAGTCTGTGCTGAAACATTATTCCGCTAGTCCCATTGACCTGCATCCAGTCCATAACCCTCCAGACCTCTCCCATCCATGTACCTATCCAATTTATTCTTAAACCTCTGTCAAATCTCCCCTCATTCTTCTATGCTCCAAGGAATGAAGTCCTAACCTGTTCAATCTTTCCCTGTAACTCAACTCCTGAAGACCCGGCAATATCCTAGTAAATCTCCTCTGCACTCTTTCAATCTTACTGATATCCTTTCCTATAATTAGGTGACCAGAACTGTACACAACACTCCAAATTTAGCCTCACCAATGTCTTATACAACTTCCTCATAACTTCCCGACTCCTATACTCAATACTTTGATTTATGAATGCCAGGATGCCAAAAGCCTTCTTTACAACCCTGTCTACCTGTGACGCAACTTTCAGGGAATTATGTATCTGAACTCCCAGATCTTTGTTCTTCTGCACTCCTCAGTGCCCTACCATTTACTGTGCATGTCCTACCTTGATTTGTCCTTCCAAACTGCAACACTGCACACTTGTCTGCATTAAATTCCATCTGCCATTTTCTGGCCCATTTTTCCAGTTGGTCCAGATCTCTCTGCAAACTTTGAAAGCCTTCCTCGCCGTCCACAACGCCTCCAATCTTAGTGTCATCAGCAAACTTGCTGATCCAATTTACCACATTATTATCTAGATAAATAGGATCAGAAGAAGCTGCAGAAGGTTGTAAACTCGGCCAGCTCTATCATGGTCACTCATGCAACCTACGGTACCATGGTAGCATCATGATTAACAAGATGCTATTACAGCTCGAGGCATTGCGGTGTTCAGAGTTCAGTTCTGATACCATCTATAAGGAGGTTGTACGTTCCCCCTGTGACCATGTAGGTTTCCTCCAGGTGCTCCAGTTTCCTCCCACAGTTCAAAGACGTACCGGTTAGTTGGTTAATTGGTCATTGTAAGTTGTCTTGTGATTAGGCCGGGTTAAATAGGTGAGTTGCTGGGCAGTGCAGCTCTTTGGGCTGGAAGGGCCTATTGTGTGCTGTGTCTCCAAATAAATAAATAATAAATACATAAACAAATACATTGACCAGCTGGTGTGATATTGTGCACTGGAGTCTCTTGAGAACCACAAAGGATCTAATTCATGGCTTTCTAACCCTGCTTGGTTACATCAGCTCTGCAGGACAGAGTGGCCAGGAAAGCTCATTGGATCTTTAAGCAGTTATCTCTAATCAAACCAAGCACATTATCATTGAAATTAATTCCAGTCTCTATAGGGGGATTTTAATTTGGATATTAAACATTTCCTTCAACCTGTACCTGAGAGGCAAAATTCCAAGATAATATAGTGTCTTATTGAGATTTGATTACATCTTTGACATAAAGATCAATTTATGATCGCTCATTAAATTTTCCATAGGCTTATTTGTGTCCGATAACTCTGGCCCTTCAACGTGTACTCCGAGATCCATAAACCAATGGGGAGTGAGCACATTGACCATTATGACTTAGCTAATTGCTGTATTAACATTTTTATGAGCTAAGACAGGGTCTCTATGTCTTCCTTAACAAGAGGATAACTCTTGTTTGAAGTCTGTGAAACTGTGAACCCAACAGGAAAAGATCTCAGGATAGTTTTAAAGGGGAGAATTATAGAGTTCGTCAGTGGAAGATGTTGGACTGGATAAAATGTCAAGTGGATTTAGTCACCAGTAAACTTCACTCCATAAAGGCGTCTCAGAAAAGTAGAAAAGTGTTTCCATTTCATTGCTCAATAAGCACATCTGAAGATCAGATACATAGAGAAGCTCCCTCTACACTGTCCCATCACACACTCCCAGGGCAGGGACAGTTAGATACAGAGTGAAGCTCCCTCTACACTGTCCCATCACACACTCCCAGGGCAGGGACAGTTAGATACAGAGTGAAGCTCCCTCTACACTGTCCCATCACACACTCCCAGGGCAGGGACAGTTACATACAGAGTGAAGCTCCCTCTACACTGTCCCATCACACACTCCCAGGACAGGGACAGTTAGATACAGAGTGAAGCTCCCTCCACACTGTCCCATCACACACTCCCAGGTCAGGGACAGTTAGATACAGAGTGAATCTCCCTCTACACTGTCCCATCACACACTCCCAGGGCAGGGACAGTTAGATACAGAGTGAATCTCCCTCTACACTGTCCCATCACACACTCCCAGGGCAGGGACAGTTACATACAGAGTGAAGCTCCCTCTACACTGTCCCATCACACACTCCCAGGACAGGGACAGTTAGATACAGAGTGAGGCTCCCTCTACACTGTCCCATCACACACTCCCAGGGCAGGGACAGTTAGATACAGAGTGAAGCTCCCTCTACACTGTCCCATCACACACTCCCAGGGCAGGGACAGTTAGATACAGAGTGAATCTCCCTCTACACTGTCCCATCACACACTCCCAGGGCAGGGACAGTTAGATACAGAGTGAATCTCCCTCTACACTGTCCCATCACACACTCCCAGGACAGGGACAGTTAGATACAGAGTGAAGCTCCCTCTACACTGTCCCATCACACACTCCCAGGACAGAGACAGTTAGATACTGAGTGAAGCTCCCTCTACACTGTCCCATCACACACTCCCAGGGCAGGGACAGTTAGATACAGAGTGAAGCTCCCTCTACACTGTCCCATCACACACTCCCAGGGCAGGGACAGTTAGATACAGAGTGAAGCTCCCTCTACACTGTCCCATCACACACTCCCAGGACAGGGACAGTTAGATACAGAGTGAATCTCCCTCTACGCTGTCCCATCACACACTCCCAGGACAGGGACAGTTAGATACAGAGTGAATCTCCCTCTACGCTGTCCCATCACACACTCCCAGGACAGGGACAGTTAGATACAGAGTGAATCTCCCTCTACACTGTCCCATCACACACTCCCAGGACAGGGACTGTTAGATACAGAGTGAAGCTCCCTCTACGCTGTCCCATCACACACTCCCAGGACAGGGACAGTTAGATACAGAGTGAGGCTCCCTCTACACTGTCCCATCACACACTCCCAGGGCAGGGACAGTTAGATACAGAGTGAAGCTCCCTCTACGCTGTCCCATCACACACTCCCGGGGCAGGGACAGTTAGATACAGAGTGAAGCTCCCTCTACGCTGTCCCATCACACACTCCCAGGACAGGGACAGTTAGATACAGAGTGAGGCTCCCTCTACACTGTCCCATCACACACTCCCAGGACAGGGACAGTTAGATACAGAGTGAAGCTCCCTCTACACTGTCCCATCACACACTCCCAGGGCAGGGACAGTTAGATACAGAGTGAATCTCCCTCTACACTGTCCCATCACACACTTCTAGGTCAGTTAGATATAAAATAAAGCTTCTGCTGTACTACTGAAATTGTGAGAAGCTGAGAGAATTTGAATAGTTTATCGATGGTAAGAATGTTTGAACGCTTTCCATACCCTTAATCACTGAATAAAGAGCCAATATTCATCCTATAAAATATAATGGCATAAGATTTAACAGAGCAAAACACACAAAATGCTGGAGTAACTCAGCAGGTCAGGCAGCAGCTATGGAAAGGAATCAACTGTCGATGTTTCTGGATGAGATCCTTTGTTACACCTGTTGAGATCCTGCAGCATTTTGTGTGTGTTCCGCTGGTTTTCCAGCATCTGCAGGATCCCGCTTGTTGAAATTTATTAGGTCAGCTATGTTGTTGTAGGAGGCAAAGGATAACATCCCTTCTTTTCAAGATTGTGCCAGTGAAAAAAAGCGACCAGAGGTGACGTGTGACTGCCAGTTCACAAAGCTACTTCTTTTACCTCTTCGTCTTGCAACCACAGTTCTGCTCCTAAGCTGTGAGTGATTGGGACCTGTCAGTTATATTCTTACAGTGGGTTTTTTGGGATGATTGAGCAATCTTTTACCTTGCTGTCTCCGAGGGAATTCGGTGAGATTTGGAGCAAAGTGCCTGGAAGCCTAGAGACAGGGAGCAAGCCCATGATTGACTCCATTGCTTCTCTCCAACTGAAGCATTGAGCAAGGTTGAAGTCGATGGGGATGACAGTGGAGGACAGCTGGGTGCTTGGCACTGTATGTCTGTGTGTGACCAATCTTCCTCTCCCTCTCACTCACTGCTGTAGGAGGAAAGTCCAGAAGTCTTGGATTCCACTTTGCAAGGATTGATCAGAGAGGCTCATGGATGTGGACTCATTTTTAGGCAAATTCGAGGTTCTTGTTGCATGCGTTTCTGAACTCTAGTCACTCTTTATTTTTGCTGTTTCTGAGCGGTTTGACTGGGGTCATTGAAGCGGATGGTGCTCTGCAATGAAGAATGGCTCTGTGCCCTGTAGTGGGCTCGTGGCGCAGCACTGAACCGAACTAAAATGAATACCACTGGACCCTGGTTTGATGTGTTGTCCGCTCACTTTATGCCATTTACACTATTTTGTTCTTGCTTCGTGCATTGTGTGTTTGATGTTTCCTTGAATGGCTTCTGTGGTGCTTCCTTGTTTTGTGGCTGCTTGTGGGAGATCTCAGAGTTGTACTCTGTAGACATACTTTGATAATAAATGTACTTTGAACCTTTCGAATGGTATCAGTGAAACTTTCAAAGGGTAATGCCTTGTGGCAATGACTTATCCGCGTGTCAGTGTGGCAACTGGTCAGCACACATTGATTCTCCAATTCTAGTCCGGGGACTGGATCCACAGACGCCTGAATTGTTAAATCAAGACTGACATTGTCACAATGAAATGGGGGGGGGGGGGAGGGAGAGAGAGAGAGAGAGAGAGGAATGAAAAACAAATGGACATAAATCATTGGAAAGAAGATGGATAAAGAGGTGATAATTAGATTATACAGAATTGTGTGAAAGTCTTATATATAGTTATTACTAGGGTGCCTGAAACTTTTGCACAGTACTGTAGTAATTTTTTGTATTGTGTTATACAGATGCTGTGAGAAAAAGACAAATTTCATAACATGTGAGTGATGATAAACCTTATTCAGATAGGGGTCTCTATTGTGGGAAGGGGGCAGGGTGAGGGGAATCATGGTTGGGAAAAGGGGAAGGGAGAGGGGAGGGAGTGGGAAGCACCAGAGAGACATTCTTTTGAAGCAAATTACCTTGCCTGGTGCCTCGGGGCTGAATGTGCCTGCACCCGTGCCACAGCACCCCTTCTCTGTCACCCTTCCCACAGCACTCCACCCTTGCCATCTCAACATCCTTTGCTCCCACCAGATCTACAAAACTCCCTCTCTAGTCCACGTTGACAAACGCTGAACCGTGCAAAGGTCTTAGGGACCCTAGCTATATATACGTGCCTAAGACTTTTGCACAGTACTGTAGGTACAATGAATAGAATCACGGAAAGTTAAAGTACTGTGGTCAATGATGGAAAGATGAACATCGATAGAAAAATACACAGGTGTATGACTGAAAAACAAGAAACTCTGCAGATGCTGTAAATCTTGAGCAACACACACACACACAAAACACTGAAGGAACTCAGTAGGTCAGGCAGAATCTATGTTGATAAATGATGAAGGCAAAACCCTTCTTCAGGACTGGAAAGAAAGGGGGCAGAATCTATCATAAAAAGGTAGGGGAAGGAGAATTTTTCCCAGGGTGCAAATGGCTAATAAAAGTGAACATAATTTTAAGGTGATTGGAGGAAATTGTAGGGGAGATGTCAGAGGTATTGGTTGGCTGGATGAAGATACATCTCCACCAAAGGAGGAGTAAAGCACTCCTTCCCTCTGCTAGCCTGCAGGTCACCCTCGGGTAAAGTGTAGCACCTGCTTAGACCCCCTGATCAGTGTCACGTGAAGCCATGGGAGCAGGGGGTGGATGGTCGTACGAGCAGCCGGTGCACATCACAAGCCCTGGCAATGCAACCACTGACGCCAGGCAGGCAATCTTTGAAGAGTGTTGATAATGGCTGGGGTCACCCGTCTTGTAAAGACACTGCCCAGAAGAAAGGGAAAAACACTTCCGTAGAAAAATTCGGCAAGAACAATCATGGTCATGGAAACATCATGATCGCCTACATCATATGACACAGCACATAACAGATGTATGAACTTCAGAGGAAGGTTTTTTACACTGAGATTGGTGAGTGCACGGAACACGCTGCCAGGATGGTGGTAGAGGCAAATATATTAGGGGCATTTAAGAAACTCTTAGATAGGCACATGGATGATAGAGAAGTGGAGGGCTGTGCAGGAGGGGAAGGATTAGATTGATCTTAGAGTAGGTCAAAACTGTGCTCAATTCTGGTAGCCTCACTACAGGAAGGACGTGGAAACCATAGAAAGGGTGCAGAGGAGATTTACAAGGATGTTGCCTGGATTGGGGAGCATGCCTTATGAGAATAGGTTGAGTGAACTCGGCCTTTTCTCCTTGGAGCGACGGAGGATGAGAGGTGACTTGATAGAGGTGTACGAGATAATGAGAGGCATTGATCGTGTGGATAGTCAGAGGCTTTTCCCCAGGGCTGAAAGGGTTAGCACGAGAGGGCATAGCTTTAAGGTGCTTGGAAGTAGGTACAGAGGACATGTCAGCGGTAAGTTTTTTTATGCGGAGAGTGGTGAGTGTGTGGAATGGGCTTCCGGCAGCGGTGGTGGAGGTGGAAACGATAGAGTCTTTTAATAGACTCCTGGATGGCTACATGGAGCTTAGAAAAACAGAGGGCTATGGGTAAAGCCTAGGTAGTTCTAAGGTAAGGATATGTTCGGCACAGCTTTGTGGGCTGAAGGTCCTGTATTGTGCTGTATGTTTTCTATGTTTCCATCTTTCTAAAACGTTGGCAGAACATTGTGGGCCGAAGGGCCTGTACTGCCCTGTTCCGTGAGGAGGAGTGAAAGCTGGCAGGTGATGGGGAGGAGAGGATGTGTGAAGCTGGGAGCTGATAGGTGGAAAAGGTAAAGAGCTGAAGAAGAAGGAATCTAATAGGACAGGTTAGTACTTCCATCTGGTTCCCCTCCTCCTTTCTTTTATTCCACAGTCTAATGTTTGCCCCTGTGAGATTCCCCTGTCCTTTCCAGTCCTGATGGATGTTCAGCTCATTATGCACTGAACAAGTAAATCAGAGGCTCACAAAATCCAAAGTTTATGAGTGTTTGTTCCTTCCCGATGCCCAGATAATTTAGTGATGGGCTCAGTCTGCATACCCATACCCCTTCCAGATCCAAAGGCCTGCTTACCTGTGACCGAGCTGTCGAGGTTGTCTATGCTGGATCCTGGGGTATGCCCCATTCCTCGCAGAGGTCTGGCCAACTCCAAAGCCTCTTCCTCATCCTCATCCTCCTCCTCCTCCTCGGGTACGTCCGTCTCTATGTCTGAAATTAACGTTCCGGAGATGTAGCCTAAGGGTAAAGCCGGGGCCTGTGGAGGGAGGGAGCTGGCCTGCATCTGCCTGCATGAAGAACACAATATTTTCTTACTGAGCAAAGTGCCTTTATTGGGAAAACATTGGAAGATTATTTTTATGGAACCAAAAATCAAATGGAACTATAGAAACTTAGACCATGGTCAGAGAGTTTGAGTGTCTGTCCTCCCAACTATCATTCTGCAACACTCGAACAGTATAGAACAGTGCAGCATAGGAACAGTCCCTACCGCCCATGATGATGTGCTGAACTAAAATGGTCTTTATTCCCCCATTCTCTGCATATTCATCTGCCTGTCTAAAGAGCCTCTCAAATACCACTATTATATCTGCCTCCACCACCACCCTTGGCAGCCCCCCGCTCTCTGTGTGGAAAAACTTGCCTCGCACATCTCCTTCAAACTTTCCCCTCTCATCTTCAATGTCTGCCCTCAGTATTAAACATTTTGACCTGGGGAAGAAGATAAATGTCTACTCTTGGTTTTTCATAATTTTATAAACCTCAGTAACTTCTACAAATTTCAGCCATGGCCCCTCCAGAAAAAGAAAACAACCCAGATCTGGCCAAACTCACTTTCCAGTTCTCGCCTTCTAATCTGGGCAGCATCCTAGTAAAGAATACAAACCTCTTCCCACCCAAATTAAAGCCTACTGAATATTGAAAAGCCTAGGTACACTGGATGTGGTGAAGAGAAGGAGGAGGGGACACGGTGGGAGGTGATAGGTAGGTGAGAAGAGGTAAGAGGCCAGAATGGGGAATAGAAGACCACTGGAGCAGGAGAGTTTTTTTTTAACCAGAAGGAGAAATCGATATTCATTCCATTAAGTTAAAGGCTACTCAGACAGAATATAAAGTGCTGCTCATCCACCCAGAGGGTGGCCTATTGTGACACAAGAGGAGACCAGGACTGACATTTCGGAAAGGGATTGGGAATCTGAATAAAACTGTTGGGCCACTTTTGGCAAGTGCAGAGGAGGTGCTCAATGAAACGGGTCCCCCAATTTACAAATGGTCTCACCAATACAGGGAAGCTGCATCGAGAGCACCGGAACAGTGGATGACCCAAGCAGATTCGCTGGTCAAGTGTTGCCTCATCTTGAGTATTGTGAACAGTTTTGGGCTCCTCTTCTTAGAAGAGATGTGCTGACATTGGAGAAGGTCCAGAGGAGGTTCACAAGGATGATCCCAGGAATGAAAGTTTTATCACACGAGGAACGTTTGATGGCTCTGGGTCTGTACTCGTTGGAATTTAGAAGGATGAGGGGGGATCTCAATGAAATCTTTCAAATGTTGAAAGGACGAGACAGAGTAGTGTTTCCTATGGTGGGAGAGTCTAGGACAAGAGGGCACAGCCTCAGGATAGAGGGGCATCCATTTAAAATGGATATGGGGAGAAATTTCTTTAGCGAGAGGGTGGTAAATTTGTGGAAACTGTTGCCATATGCAGCTGTGTAGGCCAGGTGTAGTTAAGGCAGATATTGACAGGCTCTGAATTGGACATGGCATCAAAGGTTATGGGGAGAAGGTCGAGAAATGGGGTTGAAGAGGAGATAAAAATTATCAGCTATGATTGAATGGTGGAACAGACTCAATGGGCCAAATGGCCTAATTCTGCTCCTCATTCGTAAGGCCAGTGATGTTGTGGGGATGGAACTGGACTCTCTGACGGTGGTGTCTGAAAAGAGGATGCTGTCTAAGTTGCATGCCATCTTGGACAATGTCTCCCATCCACTACATAATGGACTGGTTGGGCACAGGAGTACATTCAGCCAGAGACTCATTCCACCGAGATGCAACACAGAGCGTCATAGGAAGTCATTCCTGCACGGGGCCACCAAACTTTACAACTCCTCCCTTGGAGGGTCAGACACCCTGAGATAATAGGCTGGTCCTGGACTTATTTCCTGGCATAATTTACATATTACTATTTAATTATTTATGGTGCAACTGTAATGAAAACCAATTTCCCCTGGGATCAATAAAGTATGACTATGACTATGTCTTATGGTCTTACGGAAGGACGGCTTGGGGTCCTGGATAGAGGTGACGGAGGAAGTGAAACAGGCGTGGTACAGAAACGGCACTGTGGTGGACAGGAAGGCTCTACAATGGGTAGTCAAATCTGCTTAACACATCACCGGACACCAGCCTACCCACCATCAAGGACATATATACAGAAAGGGCCAGCAACATCATGAAGGATCCCACTCACCCTGTTCATGGACTGTCTGTCCCACTCCCATCAGGGAGGAGGCTACACAGCAACCACACCAGGACCACCAGACTCAAAAGCAGTTACTTACCTAAGCAGAAAGGCTGATCATCACCTCCACCCACTAACCCACCCCTCCACACCCCAACAATCACTACTTTATCACTTCCTGTCAGAGTCACTTTAAGTACAGACATGCCTGTGTCTAGCCTCACTTTATGGACATACAATCAATCTATGTATACAGGCTATCTTATGTGTTTATATTTATTGTGTTTTTATCATTATTGGGTTCTTTATCTTATTGTGTTTTTTGTGCTGCATTGGATCTGCAATGACAATTATTTTGTTCTCCTTTACACTTGTGTACTGGAAATATTAAACAATCTTGAATAGCTTTTTAAATTCCTTTATGGCAACACAAAGTAGGTTATTAACAGCCTCACTTTACGGACACAGGCTGCTGAGTAGCAACAACACTGGTTCTAGTCCACAGACATTGATATGGTTTTTAACTCACAGCCACTAAAATTTTATCAGTGTGCAATCAGCAATCTAAAAACTACAGTGCACGAAATAAACTAATCGCAGGTAGTGTAATGATGGGCAATCAAAATTAATGGGCTGCTTTTGTGAATTACCGCCCATGCTACTGAGATCTCTGCTTTAGATCTGCCGCTTGTGGTCTCTGGCTGACAACCTGAGTCACCGAGTCATAGGGTCATAGAGCACAACAGCTCAGAAACAGCTCACAACAGCTGGTGTGAGCAGAATTATCTGCAGATTAATGTGTAAAAGACTAAGGAGCTGGTGGTAGACCTGAGGAGAGCTAAGGCACCGGTGACCCCTGTTTCCATCCAGGGGATCAGTGTGGACATGGTGGAGGATTACAAATACCTGGGGATACGAATTGACAATAAACTGGACTGGTCAAAGAACACTGAGGCTGTCTGCAAGAAGGGTCAGAGCCGTCTCTATTTCCTGAGGAGACTGAGGTCCTTTAACATCTGCCGGACGATGCTGAGGATGTTCTACAAGTCTGTGGTGGCCAGTGCTATCGTGTTTGCTGTTGTGTGCTGGGGCAGCAGGCTGAGGGTAGCAAACACCAACAGAATCAACAAACTCATTCGTAAGGCCAGTGATGTTGTGGGGATGGAACTGGACTCTCTGACGGTGGTGTCTGAAAAG
Organism: Mobula birostris; assembly: GCF_030028105.1. NCBI lineage: Eukaryota > Metazoa > Chordata > Chondrichthyes > Myliobatiformes > Myliobatidae > Mobula > Mobula birostris. The sequence goes on along the minus strand of NC_092375.1, from coordinate 6,652,467 downwards.
AGGATGCTGTCCAAGTTGCATGCCATCTTGGACAATGTCTCCCATCCACTACATAATGTACTGGGTGGGCACAGGAGTACATTCAACCAGAGACTCATTCCACTGAGATGCAACACAGAGCGTCATAGGAAGTAATTCCTGCCTGTGGCCATCAAACTTTACAACTCTTCCTCCGGCGGGTCAGACACCCTGAGCCAATAGGCTGGTCCTGGACTTATTTCCTGGCATAATTTACATATTACTATTTAACTATTTATGGTTTTATTACTATTTAATTATTTATGGTGCAACTGTAACGAAAACCAATTTCCCTCGGGATCAATAAAGTATGACTATGACTACGAAACAGGCAATTCAGCCCAGCTAGTACATGCCAAACTGTTAGTCTGCCTCGTCCCATCGAACTGCACCTGGAGCTTAGCCCTCCATACACCTTCCATCCATGTACCTATCCAAAAGTCTTTTAAATCAAACCCGCATTACTAATTTGTAATTTAATTTTAATTTAGAAACACAGAACAGTAACAGCCCTTCCTGCCCAACAAGTCTATGCTGCCCAATTACACCCGTGTGTCCAGTTAACCTGCTGACCTGTACATCTGCGGAACGTGATAAGAAACCAGGGCACCCAAAGGAAATCTGTGCGGTAGTGGGGAGAGTGGACAAGTTCCTCACAGACAACGGCAGGAATTGAACCTGGGCCGCTGGCACTGTAATAACATCACGGTAAGTGCTGCACCCACCACTTCTGCTGGGAGCTCATTTCGCATTTGCACCACCCTCACAGCGAGAAATCTTGCCCTCAGCTTCCCCTTAAATATTTCACCTTTCACCCTTACGCTATGACTGCTAATTCTAATCTCACCCACCCTCAGTGGAAAAATCCTGCTTGCACTTAGCTCTCATAATTCTGTTAGCTCTGTCAAATCTCCCCTCCTTCTCCCTCAATCCAGGGAATAAAATCCCAGCCCATTCAACCTTTCCTGTAACTCAGATCCTCAAATCCCAGCAACATCCTTGTAAGTTTTCTCTGCACTCTTTCCATCATACTGATATCCTAGGTAGGTGACAAGACTGCAGACAACACCCCAAATTAGGCCTCACCAAACTCTTACACACCTTCAACAAAATGTCCCCTCTCCTGTACTCTATACTCTGGTTTATGAAGGTCAATGTTCCAAGAACTCTCTTTACCACCCTGTCTACCTGCGGCAATACTTTCAAGGAATTATGGACCTGTGGACCAGATCCCTTTGTTCTACTGCTGTACTGTTCACTGTGTAAGTCTTACCCTGGTTTGTCCTCCCAAACTACAACACCTCACACTGAGTTAGAGGAAAAGACGGAATTAGTGAGACTTTATTCTCTGAAGCGCAGGAGAATGAGGGAGATCTTATAGCATTATACACAACAATGAGGGGTATAGATAAGATGAATGCATGTTCGACTTTACCCCTTGGGTTATTCAGTTATTTATTTCATTTTTATTTAGAGGTACAGTGCTGAACAGGTCCATCTGGGGCAACAAGCCACCTTGCTCAGCAAGCCAACACTAGGCTAATCACAGGGTAACTTACAATGACAAATTAACCCACTAATTGGTATGTCTTTGGACTGTTGCGAAGAAACCAGAGTAAGCCCACACGGTTCACAGGGGGAACATACAGAGTCCTTACAGATGGGTGGGACTGGAACTCGAGTTCATAGGTTTAGGATTAAAGGTGGGGGGAAACTTCTCCATGCATGGTGGACCTTCACTGCTGCCCTAAATGTCAGCTGCGTAACAGGCAATAATAATAATTATAATCGATAGACACCCGTTGGGTTTTCTGTCCCCGGGTGGTGGACTGGGGAAAGCTCTGCATATACACAGGGCAGCTGGGAAACAATATACCACCAACAGACCAAAACAGAAACGTCTGTACCCAGGCTGGGCGGTGCTCAGGTCGGTGTCCATGTTAGGGGTGGCTGAAACTAAAACCTGCCTCTAGGTATAAAAAGCAATACCCTTTCACTTCAGAAATGGGGAGATGTCTAGGGAACAGGGTGATACGGACACTGCCTGGGGATCACCAGAGCATGCCCGGAGATAGCGCTGGGCAGGACGGTAAGCGACTTGCTAGTGTTGCACTGCTGAATAAGCGGGCAGGCACCGGGGAACCCAAAAACGATACAATAGAGCCAGCATTCAGAGTAGCCTACTAACACCGCAGGCTGTGACTGCTGCGGGAGTTCCTTAGGGGTACCGTCCACTTACAACTGAGTCCACTCGAGCGGTTTAGAGAAGGAAGACACGCATGGAATGGTCATTAGACGTAAACACATTTGTAATGCGTGTATATTACCGAGTAATGGAACCTGAGACCGACGTAAAAGCATACGAGAACAAATTTCGTCAACAATTTATAGCACAATAGCCCTTCATGCAAGTAAATGCACATAGATACATACATGTCTATGTGGGGAATGGATAGTGTGTGTGTGCACAAGAGATTCAGTACAATTTGGCACAAATATTGGAGACTGATAGGCTTGTCCCTGTACTATACTGTTCCATGTTCATCAATTATTCCTTAATGGTCCAGTGAAATCAACCTGCAGAAGATCAGTGCAGAACTAATTTGAGATGGAGAGTGGGTGTCCCAGTGGCATTCCAATCTCATGGTCGGAGAATAAAACACTGCGGGATTTGAAAGTCAGGAAGTATAATCACTGATCCTGACCAGACAGAGTGGCAGGCTTGAGGGGTTGAGTAACATATGCATAATGCTGGAGGAACTCCAGCAGGCTACACAGCATCCATGGAAAGGAATTATCAGTTGACATTTATGGTCAAGGCCTTTCATCAGGACCGGAGAGGAAGGGAGCAGAAGCCAGGATAAGAAGGTGAGGGGAAGAGAAGCGTATAAGCTGGAGGGTGATAGGTAGGACCAGGTGAGGAGGGATGATGGGTGAGTGAGGGAGGAGGAATGATTTGAGAAGCTGTGAGATGATAGATGAAGCCATGTGAGGGGGAAGATGGGTGGGTGGGGAAGACAGGATGAATTAAGAAACAGGGATTTGATAGGTGGAAGAGGTAAAGGGTTGAAGAAGAAGAAATCTTATCATAGAGGAGAATGGAATAAATGGAAAGAAACAGGGAACTGGGGGGAAGATAGTGGACAGATCATGAGGGTGAGAGAAGAGATCAATGTTCTTCCGAGGCGCTTCATCTGTACTGGAAATTAAGGGGGTAGGAACCAGAATAAGAAGGAAGGTAGAGGGGGAAGTGAGCAGGCTAGGAGGTGATGGTGAGAGCAGGTATGGGGATAAGTGGAAGGTCGGGGTCAGAGGGGCTTATGAGTAAAAAGTTGGGAGGGGTTAGGTAGAAGAGGTAAAGGACTAATGAAGGAAGAGTCGAATAGAAAAAGACAGTAGACCATTGGAGAAAGGACAGAAGGAGGGCCATCAGAGGGATGTGAAGGGAAGGAGGAGGAGAAGGAAAAGGGTAAGAGAGGAGAACTAGAATAGGGAATGGAAAAAGAGAGAGGTTGAGTGAACTTCTCCTGTCCCTTCTTCCAGAAGAATTTTCCGAGCAGGTGTTGTTAAGATAAGTGTGGTTTAGAAACAGGAAGTGTGTTTACAACAGCAATTCTTGAAAAGGAAAGGGAATAAATATTTCTTTCAGAGATTCCTGCTCCTATGAATCAGTGAACTGCTGGTGAACCCTTTGAAAGCACGTAGATCCTTAGTCACAGAGGATTACAGCACAGAAACAATCCATTTGGTCATCTAGTTTGTGCCGACCTGCTCTTCTGCCTAGTCCCATTTACCTGCACCTGGATCCCTCCAAACACCTCCCATCCATGTACGTACTCAAACTCCTCTTAAATGTTACAATTGAACCCTCCTCCTCCATTTCCACTGGTGGCTCTGAGTGAAGAAGTTCCCCTCAGATTCCCCATGACCTCTCGTTCTACTCTCACTCAGGTTCGGTGAAAAAAGCCTGCTTGCATTCACTCTGTCTCAAGTCAAGTCAAGTTTATTGTCAGTTAACTACATACATGTATATAACCATATAATGTATATAGAAATGAGACAACGTTTCTCTGAACCAGGGTGTAAAGCAGAGCAGTGCACATAACACACATCACATACGATAACTTATGAAGGTACAGACGAATCACACATAAATAACAAACTAAAATGCATTAATATTAAATATTGTAAGGTACGGAACAGGTTAACTAGTGACACTTTGAATACGATGCAGCAGGGAGTTCAGAAGCCTAAAGGCCAGGGGAAGAAACTGTTTCTCATCCTGACTGTTCTTGTTTCTATGCATCATAGTCTCCTGCCTGATGGTAGAAAGTCAAAGAGGATGCTGGATGGATTGGTGGGATCCTTAATATACCTTAATATTCTAAGGGCCCTGCGTATGCAGTGCTCCTGATAAATATCCCTGATGGATAATAGGGAGACCTCTATGATCTTCTCAGCTGTTCTCAGAGTCCTTTGTCGGGAATTCTGGTCTGATGCTTGACTGTTCCTACACCAGATGGAGATGCAACTTGTCAGGATGCTTTCAATGGTGCTCCTGTAAACGCAGTTAAGATGGTGGGGGCAGGGGAACCTTGCTTCCCTCAATATTCTTAGGAAGTGGAGGCACTGCAGTGCCTTCTTGTTCAGGGAGGTTATATTAAGGGACCAGGTGAGGTCATCCGTGATGTGAACTCCCAGGAACTTGGTGCATTTAACTCTCTCTATGGAGGAGAGAGTTTGTACCTTCCTGAAGTCCACAATGATTTCCTTTGTCTTCTCCATGTTCAGGCTTAGGTTGTTCTTCTCACACCAATCCACCAGCCACTCCACTTCCTCTCGATACTCCGTCTCATCATCATTCTTGATAAGGCCAACCACTGTTGTGCCTGATGACAGTGTTGCGAGCTGGATCCTATGACACAGTCATGTGTCGGCAGCGTGGATAGCAGCAGCCTGAGCGCACGGCCTTGGGCAGCACCCGTGCTCAGCGTAACCGGACAAGAGATGTTGCTGCCCACATGGACTGACTGTGGCCTTACTGTTAAGAAGTCCAGTATGCAATTGCAGAGGGAGGTGTTGAGGCCCAGCGAGGACAGATTTCCCATCAGTTTCTGGGGTATGATGGTGTTGAATGCCGAACTGAAATCTATAATCAGCAGTCTGGCAAATGAGACCCCATTTTCCAGGTAGAACAGGACAGAATGGAGAGCAGAGGCAATTGCATCATCAGTGAATCAAATTGAGCAGTAAGTAAACTGGAAAGAGCCCAGGGTCCAGAAGTTCTCAAAATCTGGTCTTCTGCCTTCCCATCCTTTTCTTTTCTTAAATATAATAATCTAACCTACTGTCCGTCACGCCACTGCCATTTACGGCAGCAATGCCATCTCTGGCAGTGTTCAGGGCTTCCTTCATCATGTCAGTAACTCGTTTTTCGTACTGTCAGTCATGCAAGTTCTGGGTGGAGATTCAGGAATACCATCACACTCAGATGTAGAACGATTCTTCTTTGCTGTTTCCATAACAACTGTCAGGGTTGTTAGCTCTGAGTGGAACCCCCGAACCTGGAGGACCAGTGGACCACTCTTAGTCTGACCTCTACCATTTGATCTGCTTGGCATGGGTCACCATACCAGGAGCCACAGCATGAAGCACTAACTCCCACCAGCGTAAGTCTCCCGGTCACTGAGGCACGCAAGCCTCCAAAGCACAACAAGCTTGTGGTCCTCTTGGAGAATCCCACAATATACCTTCTCTTAATTGTGATAATTGAACCCGTATACCTCTGTAAGATCTCCGCTCATTCCTCTGTGCTCCAGGGAATAAAATCCCAACCTATTCAACCTTTCCCAATAACCCAGACCCTCAAGTCCCAGCAGCGTCCTTCACTAAGTAACTGCTCATGAACGTACAAAGCAAGGCATTGAACTCAGTCTGGAGTATCCCATGCTTACCAGGCTTGTCTTGAGATGTCAAAGTGATAAGCTCGGCTAATCTCGTCCAGGTGGGCTTGGAGCATGGGCTGCAGCTCTTCACGAGGAGATGGGGTGAGTGTGGCTGTGCTTTGCTGTCCAAAGGATATGGCAGGTGAGGAAGCCACACCTCGGATGGGGGGTGTAGGAACCCGGTCCTCTTCCTCCTCCAGTTCGTCTTCCATGCCTTGGTGCAGGTAGGACTTCACAGGTGGAGGTGGGCACCAGCCATCACTGTCATAGCTACAGTCCATGAGGGGGAGGAGCACAAAGAAAAGGTAAAATTAGTAATTGTCAAGTACAACTGGTTATAGTGTTTGCAGACACATGAGATACTTAAATTTCACAACCAACTAGCTATTTCCCTTCAACCATTAGGTTTCTGAACCAACCTGTACAAGCTTAATTCCAGCCTTGCAATGGGACAGTACGTATCACCCCTTGTGTGGTGACAACATGGAGATTGCGATGATTTGACTGCAGATTTTAGAACGGGCATATTCATACTGTTTTTTATTGAAGAAATTATTGATTCGCTATGTCAAATTCTAAACAAGCAAAGGGCGTGAAGTGCAAAAGAACCGCTAATTTGTTTAAAGCTGAATGGCTTAATGAAACAGTAGAAACTGCTACACCGAAAGTTGAAGAGGTCAGGAATGTGCGGAATATTTATATACAATACAGAAAATGGTGGGTACCTGTGCATAGTATCACAATGCAAATGGTGCTGGAGAATTTGCAAGGAAGAAGAAGTGGAGTGATATTTGGAAACTCGACTTTTTAAAGAGTCATTTAGCAAGCAAATCATATATGGGCAGTGTGCAAAAGGTCCAGCGAGAAAATCCTTCAATACCTGCTACAGGCCTGATCTGTATGTTTTGTGGGAGTGCAGATGAACGAGAGCAAAAATGATCAAATACAGAGGAGACCAACGTTCTTATTGACACTGTTTTGATAGCTTTGAAATGATTACCTCCATATATATTATTCATGTTGTTGTCACTGGGCAAAAAGTTGCATAGCACAAATTTTTTTGAACACTGGTCATTACGAACTAAACAGAAACTTTTCTGGGAAAGGAAGAATCTTTGCCTAGAAGATGTATGAATTTGTGTTGTGAAAGTGAAAGTCACAGGACAGACCAACTTTCTATCGGCCCAGGACAGAGGACTCTGGCGAGCGGCTGCCAGCAGTCTTTGCCTCAGTAGGGGAAGACGGATTTAAGAAGATGCTGTGGTGTCACCTTCAGCTTGGCCTGGTACCTGGAGCAACAAACAACTTTCTGGAGGAACTCAGCAGGTGAAGCAGCGTCTGTGCAGGTAAAGGAACAGAGAGTGTTTTGGATCCACACTCTGCATCCATACAAGATTCTTGCTCTGTCTTTCAGATATTTGTTATTTTTCTGAGACTGTTATATTTATACTCTGCTTCAAACACAGTAAACATCCTGAGGCAAATCACAGGAGGCACACCCACCAGCGCATGATTTAGTGGAAAACAAACCATTGAAAGTAGGATTACGGTGTGTTTTACAGGAAGAGAATGAGGGAAAGGGGATTAGTGATTTAAACTGTAGACTCTCTTATTTAACAGCCTAGAATCTGCAAACACACACTAGACACAAAGTGAAGATAGTTAGGCATAGTTAGATACAGAGTGAAGCTCCCTTTACACTGTCCCATCACACACTCCCGGGGCAGGGACAGTTAGATACAGAGTGAAGCTCCCTCTACACTGTCCCATCACACACTCCCGGGGCAGGGACAGTTAGACACAGAGTGAAGCTCCCTCCACACTGTCCCATCACACACTCCCGGGGCAGGGACAGTTAGACACAGAGTGAAGCTCCCTCCACACTGTCCCATCACACACTCCCGGGGCAGGGACAGTTAGACACAGAGTGAAGCTCCCTCCACACTGTCCCATCACACACTCCCGGGGCAGGGACAGTTAGACACAGAGTGAAGCTCCCTCCACACTGTCCCATCACACACTCCCGGGGCAGGGACAGTTAGACACAGAGCGAAGCTCCCTCCACACTGTCCCATCACACACTCCCGGGGCAGGGACAGTTAGACACAGAGCGAAGCTCCCTCCACACTGTCCCATCACACACTCCCGGGGCAGGGACAGTTAGACACAGAGCGAAGCTCCCTCCACACTGTCCCATCACACACTCCCGGGGCAGGGACAGTTAGACACAGAGCGAAGCTCCCTCCACACTGTCCCATCACACACTCCCGGGGCAGGGACAGTTAGATACAGAGCGAAGCTCCCTCCACACTGTCCCATCACACACTCCCGGGGCAGGGACAGTTAGATACAGAGCGAAGCTCCCTCTACACTGTCCCATCACACACTCCCGGGGCAGGCACAGTTAGATACAGAGCGAAGCTCCCTCTACACTGTCCCATCACACACTCCCGGGGCAGGCACAGTTAGATACAGAGCGAAGCTCCCTCTACACTGTCCCATCACACACTCCCGGGGCAGGGACAGTTAGATACAGAGCGAAGCTCCCTCTACACTGTCCCATCACACACTCCCGGGGCAGGGACAGTTAGATACAGAGCGAAGCTCCCTCTACACTGTCCCATCACACACTCCCGGGGCAGGGACAGTTAGATACAGAGCGAAGCTCCCTCTACACGGTCCCATCACACACTCCCGGGGCAGGGACAGTTAGATACAGAGCGAAGCTCCCTCTACACGGTCCCATCACACACTCCCGGGGCAGGCACAGTTAGATACACAGTGAAGCTCCCTCTACACTGTCCCATCACACACTCCCGGGACAGGCACAGTTAGATACAGAGTGAAGCTCCCTCTACACTGTCCCATCACACACTCCCAGGGCATGTTAAACACAGTGCCATCAGTTTCTCAGAACTGATAGATTAACTTCAGTCCTTTGTCCACAAATGCTGTGGAACATTTATTTTATTTTAAGTTTTTGTGTGTGTTGTTTTTAAATACCCCCTCTCCTTGCAAAAGTGGGAGTTTAGACGATCAGTAACTGGGTTGAATGTAAAGTAAACACTCCTTATAAATGCTGATGCTAAAATTCATCAGACAATTGATTGACCATTCTGTAAGTAGATTAATGTCTGCTTGCATTTTCTATTGCTAATTTAGTTTTCCAGCATTTGCAGTGATTTAGCCCTCGGGGCCCTGTGCAATATTCTCAATGGTAGTAATTAAAATTTACAAGATGATAGAATCCTAATTTACTAAACTGTGTGTGAAGTTGAGATGATACTGCGGAATGAAGAATAATTACATCATTACCAGAATGCGTCAGTCACTGACCTCTCTCCACTCCTCCCGAATATTAAATGGTGTTTTGGTGGTGACCCCTCTCTACACTTTACTAGCAGGGTTAAATACAATTTCACTTTGGATAATTGATTCATTTGGAAAAGTGTGTCAAATCATTCTCAGTGTTGTTATTCAATCATCAAAGTACCCTCTTCTCACTCAGACCGAGTGACAGGGTTGAGACTGGCATGCTAATCTTTTAACATGCGCCTTCGTTTTGATAGTCAATGGTCCCAATGAATTGTGTGGTGCAGGAGTAGGGCATTCAGCCCACTGTCCTTGTCCTATTCTTTTGAAAGAGGTGGATTTTTTTCATCTGAGAGTAGAGTGGAATGGGCAGGGATGTGAACCCCTGAGCAGATAAACTTTGATGTTTCTTATCGTCAAGTGTGACATTGTGTACAAGACCATGTACCATTTGTACATGCGGTGTACTAGGCTACAGCACCTATTGACATATCTGAGGGGGAAGCTTCTTGCCATTTGGCTGCATTATAGCCTAATTAGCAGGGGGGGCAGGAAAGGAGCAATGGATCAGCTGCGATAAGACCATAAGGTATAGGAGCAGAATTAGGCCATTTGGCCCATCGAGTCTGCTCCGTCATTTCATTGTGGCTGACCCAATTTTCCTCTCAGCCCCAATCTCCTTCCTTCTCCCCGTATCCCTTCATGCCCTGACTGATCAAGAATCTATCAAACTCTGCTTTAAATATACAGAAAGAATTGGCCTCCACAGCTGCCTGTGACAAAGAATTCCACAGATGGAACACCCTCTGGCTAAAGACATTCCTCCTCAGCTTTGTTCTAAAAGGACATCCCTCTATTCAGAGGCTGTGTCCTTTGCTCTTATACTCTCCCACCATATGAAACATCCTCCCCACATCCTTAACCTCACCATTCGATAGGTTACAATGAGGTTGCCCCCTTATTCTTCTCAATTTCAGTGAATTCAGGCCCTGAGCCATTATACGCCTTTCATATGACAAGCCATTCAATGCTGGCATCATTTCTGTGAACCTCCTTTGAACCCTCGCCAGTTTCAGCACATCCTTTCAAAGATAAGAGGCCCAAACCTGCTCACAGTACTCCAAGTGAGGCTTTACCAGTAGTTCATAAAGTCTCAACATTACATCCTTGCTTTTATATTCTAGTTGTCTTGAAATGAATGCTAACATTGCATTTGCCTTCCTCACCACAGATTCAACCTGCAAATTAACCTCTAGGAATCCTGCACAGGGACTCCCAAATCCCTTTGCTCCTCAGTTTTTTTTTTGTATTTTCTCTCCATTTAGAAAATCATCAACCCTTTCATTTCTTCTACCAAACTGCATGACCACACATCTTCCGACACTGTATTCCAACTGCCATTTCTTTGCCCATTCTCCAAATCTGTCTAAGTCCTTCTGTAGCCTCCCTACTTCCTCAAAACTGCCTGTCCTCTGCCTCTCTTCATATCATCTGCAAACTTTACAACAGAACCATCAATTCTATTAGCCAAATAATTGACATATGACACAAAAACATTCGGTCCCAACACAGACCCCTGTGGAACACCACTAGTCACCAGCAGCCAGCCAGAAAAGTCTCCTTTTATTCCCACTCTTTGCCTCCTGCCAATCAGCAACTGCTTTATCCATGCTAGAATCTTCCCTGTAATGCCATTGGCTCATGGCTTGTTAAGCAGCGTCAAGTGTGGCACCTTGTCAAAGGCCTTCCGAAAATCCAAGTACACAACAACAACCAATTCTCCTTTGTCTATCCTGCTTATTATTTCTTCAAAGAATTCCAACAGACTTTCCTTTGAGGAAACCATGCTGACTACGGCTTATTTTATCATGTTCCTCCAAGTACCCTGAGACGTCATCCTTCATAATCAACTCCAACGCCCTTAATAATTGCCATCTCAGTTAATGGAGGAATGGCAGTGCTCAGATAATATGAAAAACATAGAGAGGGACAGAGAGTTTAATGGGTCCGGAGGCTGCTATAAAACCGTACGACATAGGAGCAGAATTTGGCTGTTCATCCAATCAAGTCTGCTCCATCACTCAATCATGGCTGCTCCCAGATCCCACTCAACCCCATGCTCTTGCCTTCTCACCATATCCTTTGATGCACTGACCGATCAGGAAAAGTTCAACTTTTGCCTTAAATATACAAATGGACTTGGCCTCTACCATAGACTGTGGCAGAGCATTCCATGCATTTACTATTCTCAGGCTAAAAATATTTCCTCCTTGCCTGTGTTCTAAAGGTTCGCCCCTCAACTTTGAGATGTTTCCTTCAGTTCTAGATACCCACCACCATAGGAAACTTCCTCTCCACATCCACCCTATCTGGTTCTTTCAAAAATTCAATAGGTTTCAATGAGATCCCCCTGCATTCTTCTAAATTCCAGTGAGTACAGGCCTAAAGCTGCCAAAATCTCTTCATATGTTAACCCCTTCACTCCTGGAATCATCCTCGTGAACCTTCCTCTGGAGTCTCCCCAATGACAACACATCCTTTCTGAGATATGGGACCCAAAACATTTGACAACACTCCAAGTGCAGCCTGACTAGTGTCTCATAAAGGCTCACTATTATCTCCTTGCTTTTATATTCGATTCGCCCTGAAACAAATGCCAACATTGCATTTGCCTTCTTTACCACAGACTTATCCTGTACAATAACCTTCTGGGAGTCTTACCTGAGCATCCTAAGTCCCTTTGCACCTCTGATGTTTGAACTTTCTCCCCATTTAGATAATAGTCCGCATTACTGTTCCTTTTACCAAAATGCATTATCATACATTTCCCAATAGTCTATTGCATCTGCCACTTTTTTGCCTATTCTTTCAATTTGTCTAAGTCCTGCTGCAATCACATTGCTTCCTCAGCACTAGCTAACCCTCTGCCTACCTTCATATCATCTGCAAACTTTACCACAAAGCCCTCAGTTCCATTGTCCAAATTGACAAACAATGTGAAAAGTAGTGGTCCCTATACTAACCCTCGAGGAACACCACTAGTCACTGGCAGCCAATCAGAAAAGGCCCCCTTTATTCCCACTTGCTGCCTCCTGTCTGTTAGCCATTCTGCTATCTATGTCAGTATCTTTCCTGTAACACCATAGAATTTTATCTTGTTAAGCGGCCTCATGTGCGGCACCTTATTAAATGTCTTCTGAAAATCCAAGTAAATGACAACCACTGCCTCTCCTTTGTCCACCCTGGTTGTTACTTCCTCGAAGAATTCTAACAGATTTGTCAGACAAGATTTCCCTTTGTAGAAACCATGCTGAATTTAACTTCTTTTATCATTAGTCTCCAAGTACCTCGAAACTTCATCCTTAATAATAGACTCCAACACTTTCCCAACCACTGAGGTTAGGCTAACTGGCCTATAATTTCCTTTCTTCTGCCTCCTTTTCTTCTTGAAGAGTGGAATGATATTAGCTCAAACACCATCTACAAATTTGCTGACGATACAACCATTGTTGGTAGAATCTCAGGTGGTGACAAGAGGGCATAGGGAGGAGTGAGATATGCCAACTAGTGGAATGGTTCCACAGCAACAACCTGGCACTCAACATCAGTAAGACGAAAGAGCTGATTGTGGACTTCAGGAAGGGCAAGATGAAGGAACACATACCAATCCTCATAGAGGGATCAGAAGTGGAGAGAGTGAGTAGCTTCAAGTTCCTGGGTGTCAAGATCTCTGAGGATCTAACCTGGTCCCAACATAAAGAAGGCAAGACAGCCGCTATACTTTTTTAGGAGTTTGAAGTGATTTGGCATGTCAACAAATACGCTCAAAACGTCTATAGTTGTACCGTGGAGAGCATTCTGACAGGCTGCATCACTCTCTGGTATCGGTGGCTACTGCACAGGACCAAAACAGCTGCAGAAGGTTGTAAATCTGATCAGCTCCATCTTGGGCACTAGCCTACAAAGTACCCAGGACATCTTTAGGAAGTGGTGTCTCAGAAAGGCAGTGTCCATTACCAAAAACCTCCAGCACCCAGGGCATGCCCTTTTCTCACTGTTGCCATCAGGTAGGAGATACCGGCAGGAAGCAAACCCGAGATTACTACCCTTGAGGTCCTGCTTCTCATGTTCCTTCTTCACTCCCCATATTCTTTTTTTCAGGACCTCCCCCCTTTTCCTTCCTATGTCATTAGTACCAATATGTGCCACGACCTCTGGCTGCTTACTCTCCCTTTTAACGATATTTTAACGATATTTTGGATGCATCCAGAAACACCTCGGACCCTGGCACCTGGGAGGCAAACTGTTACCAGTCGCGTACCAACTACTAGCCTCTCTCTCTTCTTGAAGAGTTGAGTGACGTTTGCAATTCTCCAGTCTTCAGGAACAATTCCAGATCTAGAGATTCTTGAAACAACATTGCTAATACCTCCATGATCTCTTCAGCCACATCTTTCAGAATTCTGGGGTGTATACCATCGGTCCAGATGAGTTATCTACCTTCAGACCTTTCAGTTTCCCAAGAACCTTCTCCCTACGATTTTGCAAATCAGACTTGATGGGCTAATTCTGCTCTTATATCTTACGGTCTTTACTAATCAAGAACCTATCGACCTCCACTTTATATATAATTAATGACTTGGCCTCCACAGCCAAGAACTCCACAGCAATGAATTCCACCGATTCACCGTAAAGGCATCCGTTAGTCTTGCGAGACCATGGATCTGTGCCTGGAAAGTCTTCACTCTCCAGGGCACAGGCCTGGGCAAGGTTGTATGGAAGACCGGCAGTTGCCCATGCTGCAAGTCTCCCCTCTCCACGACACCAATGTTGTCCAAGGGAAGGGCATTAGGACCCATACAGCTTGGCACCGGTGTCGTCGCAGAGCAACGTGTGATTAAGTGCCTTGCTCAAGGACACAACACGTTGCCTTGGCTAGGACTCGAACTCACAACCTTCAGGTCACTAGTCCAATGCCTTAACCACTTGGCCACGTGACCACACTCAGATTCACCAGGTTCGCCATGTCTGTCAAAATAAATTACTCCTTGTCCCCGTTCTAAATAGACATCACTCTATTCTGAGGCTGTGCTCTCTGATCCTAGACTCTGCACTAGAAGAAACATCTCCTCCACATCCACTCTATTTAGTCCTTTCAATAAGGATGGGAATGATTTTGTTTCATTTCTTTTAATCATGAATTGCCTGGTTGTTGCTGTTTTTTGTTTGTAATATGATTGTGCTATAGTACTGTAGTGGTTTGAATTCATAAATGTATTGTTCGTAAAGAAATTAATTGGGATGTCATAGAGCCATGCAGCATGGAAAAAGGCCGTCCAGCCCAACTTGTCTCTGTTGTCAGTGAGCTGATCCCATTGCCTGCATTTGGCCCATATCCCTTTCTCCTCTCTGGTTGATAGGTTAGTTGGTCATTGTGATTAGGCTGGGATTAAATCAGTGGTTGCTGGGTGACGTGGCTCGAAATACCAGAAGGGCCGATTCCGTGCTGTATCTAAATAAAAAAATAACTTTTGATGCCCTTACTAATCAGGGGGCAGCATGATTAATGTAACACTATTACTGCACCAACGATTGAAGTTCAATTCCTGTTGCTGTCTGTAAGGAGTTTCAATATTCTCCACGTGACCACATCATGGGATTCTTCTGGGTGTTGCAGTTTCCTTCTACTTTCCAAAAACATAAGGGTTAGGGTTACTGATTTATTTTTACATATTCTTACTGCAATTTACAGTAAATTTTATGCATTGCACTGTCCTGCTGCCATAAAACAACAGATTTGATGAATGTATGTCAGTGAAAATAAAACCTAATTCTGATCAGGATCTGAATCACTTTATTGCCAGTGGGTGAAACACACCAGAATTGATTGTGGTTCAGTGCCAAGCATCAAACACAGGACAATACCATAACAGACTACACAACAGCAACCAACAACTTACAAGACACTAGTGCAAACATCCACGAGCAATCAACAATGGTCACATGAGCAAACGTCAATAATCAAATTTAAGTAAATGTGAGCATATGAACAAACTCAATAATTATCAACAACACAAAATAATCTGCAGATGCTGTGATCAAACCAACACCTTCAGTACGCTGGATGAACTCAGCAGGTCGGGCAGCATCAGTCAGAAATGATGAGTCGACATTTTGGGCCAGAACCCTTCGTCAAGTAAGGGTTGTAAGCGTAAGTGCTACACCTGTCCCTACACCTCCTCTCTTGCCACCATTCAGGGCCCCAAACAGTCCTTCCAGGTGAGACAACACTTCACTTGTGAGTCTGTTGGGGTCATCTATTGCATTCGGTGCTCCCGGTGTGGCCTCCTCTACATCGGTGAAACCCGACGCAGATTGGGGGACCGCTTCGTCGAGCACCTCCACTCCGTCCGCCACAACAGACGGGATCTCCCGGTAGCCACCCACTTCAACTCTGCTTCCCACTCCCATTCAGATATGTCTATACATGGCCTCCTCTACTGCCATGATGAGGCTAAACTCAGGTTGGAGGAGCAACACCTCATATACCGTCTAGGTAGTCTCCAGCCCCTTGGTATGAACATAGAATTCGCCAACTTCCAGTAATTCCCTCCCCCTCCCTTCCTCTATCCCTATGTCACTCCGCCCCCTCCCCCAGCTCCCCCATGGTTCCGCCTCCTTCTTCTACTACCCATTGTTTTCAGGGCTATGATGTCAATGCTTCCCTTCCCCCACCCCTTTGTCTTTCAAATTACTGGTCTTTCAACTGAAGCTAAAAGCATTCTTCAAATCCTTCCCCATCTTTCATTCTTCAGTCCTGACGAAGGGTTCTGGCCCGAAACGTCGACTCATCGTTTCTGACTGATGCTGCCTGACCTGCTGAATTCCTCCAGCGTACTGAAAGTGTTGCCTCAATATTTATCAACAGAACACGGAGGGTAGGAAAGTCCATTTACGGGATGTTGTGCAGAACATTTAGGGTGTAGGGAAATGCAATGGGTGACAGATGACACATATTGCTCATAACGGAGACTGCTCTATATAACTTACAAACACTGTCACTGAGATGTGTTCACTTTGAGAGATGGTCTCTGATGTAATGATTTGTTCATAATGGAAGTAAAGGGCTGCAGCTTCTGTTAAGCACATGAAATATCTCTCACATTTGTTATCACAAAATCCTGCAAGGGTATTACACCTGAGTGAGTTTTGTTGAGAAACTGGATAGCTACAAGAAAGAAGCTTCGGAAATGACGTGTAGTCCTGGTGGTGACGGACTTGCAGCATCCCCCGATGGCATTCTGATTCTGACGGGATTACTAAGAACTATGTTTCAGTGAGTCCTTAACTAGTTAGGTGCTTGCCCCAACATCCTGCATGGTTTAATTCACAGGAGGTTGGGGGAGAGATTTGGCTGCTGGAGGGCCAATAACGAAAGAGAAAATCCTGCGGCAACTTGCAGGGAGTCCCCTGCCTTGACATGAATTGTTGGGTTAATTTACATACTAATAGCAGCAAACGACGTTACACTTGCCTTCCTTACCCCCTAAGTTACAGCCTCCCAGGTTGCTTTTGCACCCTTTTGCACTGAGAGGTCTCACCTCCATAAAGGTAGGATGGGAAAGGAAGAGGAAGGACACAGATGGTGCTGATTGGCTTCTACCCATGGTATGGGAAAGGTAATTTTATTAGTCTTTATTGGAGAGCGCGGAAGATGGGCGTGATCCAGCAAAAGACCTTCAAACCAGCAGGAAGTAAAGAACTCCTCTACTGTTTACAAAAGGAGGGAACTTGGCAGGAAAAAGGAGAAGCTGATTTGCTTTGTTATATGGATGAGACAATGAATTAAATCCCCACTGTGCTGGGTCGAGGGAGTTATTGGAAAGGGACGATTTTTTCAATGATAAACGCGAAGATCCGAGATGGAAGTTTGCCCAGTGTGCCCAGTGCTCCATGCCAACCTTTCTGATCACATTAGCCCTTTAATAACTGAAGTTGCCAAGGCAACTAATGCACTCCGTGCGGTTACATCAAGAACATATTACACCGTAGAGACTTGGAGAAAGACATACGCTTACACTCTAAAATCAAAGCAGATTACATCAAATTTCTTCTGAATTTGAGACCCAGATGTTCCAAAATTTCGAAACCCCCTTCATCAAACCCCGCAGGTTGTTTATAGAATCCAACTACCAGATACTCACCAAGCACGGCTAACTCAGAAAAAAACACAAGGATTTCCATGATTAGTTAGCAATCCTGCCACTTTTAACAATCTCTCTCAAAAAATGTAAACCATCTCCCTCAAAAGATAATTAATAGGTTAGCTCTTTTGAACTGCATTCCTGAACTTTGGAACTCAAAACCTAAAACTATAAAGGACACAAACACGAGGAAATCTGCACATGCAGGATGCAGACTCAGTTCACACTTTTAAACAGCAGCTCAAAACCCATTTATTTAACTTTGCCTTTAATTAACATTTTTTTGTCTTTTATTTTCATGCTTGTGAAGCACTTTGAACTACATTGTCTGTATGAAAAGTGTTCTATAAATAACTTATTAAAGCTATTATTTTATACTATTATTATTTTTTTCTTTGCTGAAGCTGGTAAATCTTGAGGTGTCAGCATAGCCAAGCACACTCATTTCTCAATTGCGAGACTATTCTACTGGTGGTTAGAGTTGTGGCTTTCTGAAGATTTACATAAATATTGATGTGTAGCCCTAATTGTTTAATGCTATTATGTGGACACTTTGGGATGATACCAGTTGTAGGTGTTACTGTTGTGGCAATGTATATCCTGCTCACGTTCCAAAGTCTTTCTATTTCCTCTTTTTACTCAGCATATTTCTGGTGCTTTTCACTTACTGATTTCTGTATGTTGTGTGTGTTCGAAATGACTACATTTATTAAGTAAGTTGTTCTTGCTTGTTTATCCTGTAATATTACATCCAGACGATTATTATGGATTGCCCTATCTATAATAATGGATCAGTTGTAATATAATTTGTGGGGCACTGACTCTAAAACTGGATCAGGCTTGAATCTATAGTGAGATATGGTGACTTTTATGAGTTTGTATTTTAAGCAAGATATTGGTGAATGATGTTTGCCACTTGATTATGCCTGTATAAGTAATCATTGAATTAAACTGCTGCAGGATCCTGTAATTTGTTGGGATTGTTTTTGCACCTATCACCTTGAATTATGTATTTTTTGACATTTTTTGTGTTAACCACCTGGTGCTGTATTGCTGCAAGGAACCCCTCTGTTTCTGGGAAGAGGTGTCCAACTCCGAGCCAGTTGGTCGATGCCTCACTGTCGACATATAGTCTGCTCAGATCGTGGGAATGTCTTCCATGGAGAGTCATGCTCTTCCATTGGTTAACTTTTTCTTCAATAGTGATAATTTCTTCATCTTTCTGGGTTGTGCTTTCATTTAAGTCCAGTGGAGTGTACTTCTTATCAGAATTGCATATGCTTGCGTGGGGTGCTGAATCCTGTTTTCGTTAATGAAAGTATATCCCTCGAAGATTTATCTGACAGTTGTGTAAAGTTTTATGTCTCCTATTCCTCTTCCTCCTTCTGTTCTATGTAGGGTTCATCTAAGTGCTTTCGAGTGTACACAGTGTTTTCTAAAATCTGTCATTTCAGTGCTTATTTTACATTGCAAATTTTCAAGATCAGTTTCAGATCAAGATATTATGCCAAAAGAATACGTTAATGCAGGTGTACTGAAGTGTTTATTGTCTTTGTTATATTTTTACTACAGAGCTCTGGCAGATTTTCTTAAGCTTTGAAGTAATGCTGATAACACTGTGATTTATTTTCTTTGCTTGTTGATATCCCAGATATTTACATATTTCATATTCATCCATCGGCTTTATTGTATTATTATTATTAATCCTGACTCAGCTTGTACTCCTCCCCTCCACCCATCTTCTTAATCTGACTGCCGCCCCCTTCCTTCTCAGTCCTGATGAATGGTCTTGGCCCGAAACCTCGGTTGTTTACTCCCCCCAGCATAGATGCTGCCTGCTCTATTGAGTTTCTGCAGCATTTCGCGTGTGTCGTTCTGGATTGCCAGCACCTCTTGAGTTGATGTGCTGTTGATAATGAACCATGGGTGCACCTTCACCAAGAGGACACCTCTGGGATTGCAGTCCCTGAGAAACAGACAATACAGCGAACACTGGCCGGCGGAACAGGAGAAGCAGGGAGAACCTTACCCATTCTCGTGGTGGTCCATGACATAGTGGTCCAGCTCGGTACCGGGGAGCGGCTGCACTGGGGGAGGCGGCAGAGGCACATTCGACCAGTTGGACCCTGTGTTCTTATGTGGTTTGATGTTGTTCTTATTTTTCTTTTTCTTCCCACTTTTCCCACCTGCAAACACCATGACACGTTATGGCTCTCTGGTTCAACCATCAGTTCGCTCAGAGATAAACAGGTACATAAACAGCTGAATAATCTTGCAGAGTATTCCAAAATGCTAGCAGCTCACTATGCCTGCCTAGTCTGTTCTGGTCTCAGAATCCAAGTACATCCCTTTAGAACAGAGTTGAGGAGGAATTTCTTTAGCCAGAGGGTAGTGAGCCTATGGAGGACAAGTCATTGTGTATATTTAAAGTGGAGGTTGATAGGTTCTTGATTAGTCAGTGAGTCAAAGGTTATGGGGAGAAGGCAGGAGAATGGGCTTGAGAGGGTAAATAAATCAACCGTGACAGAATGGTGAAGACTTGATGGGCCAAACGCCCTTAGTCTGCTCCTGTTTCTGATGGTCTTAGAGAAATGGAGAGATACAGCATGAAAGCAGGCCATTTGGCCCATTGAGTCTACACTGACCACCAATCATACCTCATTAATCACAGCTGCTCTTGCTCAGATCTCTCCATCCTCACCTTAACTCTCTATGACATTCCCCCTTGTACGTTTTTCCAGTTTCCCATCAGATTTACCTCTGCTCTTCCTTGCGAGCTCTCCCTTTTGGATTATTATCCCTTATCCCTGACTGCTATTTGAAGGAGATTATTCCAAATTCCCAAGATGGAATTACTACTGACCCTGCATTGTCAACGAGCCAGGGATCTGTCTCTTATGCAATTAGAAACACCTCCACATCAAACCTTGTCAAACTTCTGCATTATCATTAAAAACTCTGTCAGGTCATCTCTCAGTCTTCAACTTTAAAGAAAAGTCCCACAGTATGAAAGAGGATCTTCAGCTGATCAGCTCCGTACTGACAAGCAAGGTCTTTGTTTGGAACATGTTTGACTGGACGGATACTTAACTAAGCAGAAGATATAATTTCCAAGGCATGGTAACTCATGAATACTACCTCACTATTTTGTTCTTTTTACACTTCTTATTTATTTTTTATATTTCTTATCACTAATTATAGATAAGATGGTGGCACACATACACACAGCAGCCCCTCGGGGTCCAGCCAAAGGTGCTCTTTTCTGAGTTAAATGTGTTTCCATATGTAGTAGGACTATTCTTGACTCCAGTAACTACTGTACGGCAGGTCCACTGCATCAGTGATCTGCTCATTATTCAGAGTCACCTGCCGGGGTGCCATAAGAGCCAGCCTGTGGTTCAGAGAAGGTGAGTCAGCCCACTGGGCCAAGAGAGTCACGTTGGGCCACTGGGCCACTGGGCCAGGTGGGGCTGAGCCGAGCTGTCGGGCCTGGGTATTCGAGCCAGGCTGTCAGGCCGATACATTTGTGTTCGGTGGTCTGGCCACAGGAGACGGATTGGGTTCAGAAGAGCTGACCTGGGTTGAGGTCATGCTGCTGCCTGCAATTCGGAGGCATCGCAGCTGGTGCCTTCGCGTTGGTGCGAAGGTGGCAAGTAGTGAAACCGTGAATGACAGCCTTGGACATTATCCTTACGATTGCAAAACCCCACTGGACACTGATTGCCGCAGCCCTGCTTCCCTTGTTCCGTGGGACGTAGGTGGCGAGGCAGCAGTGTTGCCTCAGTTGTAAGAAGGACAAGGCCTCAGTCACACACACAAAATGCTGGAGGAACTCAGCAGGCCAGGCAGCATCTATGGAAAAAAAGCACAGTTGACGTTTTGGCCCAAAACCTCTCAGCAGGACCCTCCTGCCAAAGGGTTTTGGGCCAAAACGTCAACTATATTTTTTTTTCCATAGATGCTGCCTGGCCTGCTGAGTTCCTCCAGCATTTTGTGTGTGTTGCTCAGATTTCCAGCATCTGTAGATTTTCTCTTGTTCCAGGCCTCAGTCCTCGGACTTGTGTTGTAGCATGGCATCCGGGCTCAGTTGTGGGGGGTGGGGTGGGGGGGGGGGTGTAGCCGTTCCCTTTGGTGCTGCCCTCCAGTGTTGGATCTGTGGAATTACAGGCTGGATGGCTGGGAACCATCAACTTGCGGGACTTGTTGCTCAGAATCTTGGACTAAAAATATGTTTTCTTACTTGTCATGTTCTTTTTTTCTCCCCCTTCCTCACTATTTTGAATGTCTGTTTTTGCACCTTGGCCTTAGAGGAACGCTGTCTCATTTGGCTACATCCATGTATGGTTTGAATGACGATTAAACTTGATGTGATTTGATTTGAATTTTTTATGTGGTTGGGTTGGCTTGTTCTCCGATCTTGGCAATTTATTTGCAAACATTTCGTCACCATGCAAGAAGACATTGTTAGTGCACTGTTGATTGTGGTGTGTCCTCCAATCAGCTGATTGGACCTCATTTCGGAGACTCATTTGTGACGTAGCGAGGAAATCTTGTTGCTGATTGGTTGTGTGGTGAAATTCATGCATTTGGTCCACAACGACACATACATAAAATTGAGGTCTAAATGTTTGCTCACAGAATTGTTTGTGGAAAACCACGTATCTAGAAATTCCCTTGCATGCCGCGTGCTTGCTTGTGCTGCGACTTTCTCTGAAGCCCAATCGCATTTGTGCCCCTTTCGATCTTCATGGGTAGAGGAGAGGGAGAGCTTGTCACGCCGCCTCACAGCCAGTTGATGTTCATGGATCCCTGTGGATAGCTTTCTCCCAGTTTGGCTGATGTATTATTTACTGCAGTCCCCACATTCGATTTTCTAGACCACAGTGGTCTTAGACCATAAGACCATAAGACATGGGAGCAGAATTAGGCCGTTCAGCCCATTAAGTCTGCTCTGCCATTCTATCATGGCTGATCCCGGATTCCACTCAACAGTCTAATCGTTTGTTTTGTACTTATCGTCTGCAAAGTACTGTCCTCAACATTGCTGTTAACTTGTGTGTGACAGAAAGTCTCTTTTTGGAGCAGTCAGGCCATAATTTCCAACGTATGAAAGGACAACCCATTTAGTCAAGGCTTGGTTGGTGCATTGTCGACTTTGTAGGTGTCTTTATATGAAATTCTGTGGGCATCTGTTTTATGCGAGTACTTCAAAGAGATGTTTCTTCTCTTTATCTTTTAAAGAGCTGCAGTGTGTCTCTCACCTACTGAGTTACTTGCATTTTTTAATGTTTTGTAGTGTACCACTGCCATAAAACAACAAATTCGTGACAATAAATCTGATTCTGATTCATATTTATGCAGACTCAGAGTTATTTATCACATATATTTTGAAACATATAGTGGAAGACATTGTTTGCTTTAGCAAACATACCAAGAACGTGCTGGAACCAGCCCACAAGTGGCGTCACACACTCCAGTGCCAATTCTGATTCTGATTCTAACATTAATTAGTCCATAACTTGAGAACTGTGTGCAGTTCTGGTCACTGCATCTGACTGAGGTAAAGAGGAAGCAGAGGAGATTTACCAGAATTTCATCTGGAGTGGAGCATTTCAGTTATGGGGAGGAGTGGACAGGTTGGGTTTGTTTTCAATGGAACTTCATTCCTCAAGTTGAGAGCCAACGTTCAAAAAATTTCAAAGTAAATTTATTACCAAGGTACACATATGGCACCATGTCAATTTCTTAGGAAGCAGCCCTTTTGCAAGGAGAAAGGGAAATCTGGAACTCTCTCAAAAAAAAAATCGTGATGACTGAAAATTAACTGATTGATAGTTTTCATTGCTTATTAAGAGTTAAAGAGTCCAGGTGGGCAGACAGACACAGACGATGACCTCGGTGCATCAGGCTGGAAAAGCTGCCTTCTGTTCTCCTGAGAACAAAATTGTGCCGATGGAAAAGAGATGAAACCTACCCTAAACCCAATGCATCGCCTCGCTGCTGGAGAGGGACACAAAGTGTACAGGCAAAATAACGAGCATTCAGGGATTCTGAAGCAGGAAAGGGAAGCCGCTAGGAGCAATCAGCTAAGCCGGCAGCATCGGTGAGAGAGCAGAGGAAAGGATGCATCAAGCGTGGCCCGCTTTGACAAGAGATGCCATTTGAAACATACCTGTCTGTCTGTCTCTTGCTCTGCACAGATTGACTGTTCCAACTATTGTCTGTAGGATTCATCACTTCATTTTATACTTCAAACAAGGTGAGATGGTGAGGGAAGGAGGAGGAGGGTTGATGTGGGTTCAGTGTCGGGAACAGACCAGGAATGGGCCTGTCAGCCACAGGAATAGGTGTGTGTTCAGGACAAGTGCAGGGAATCAGAGTCAGATTGGGTTTGGACCATCAGGCATTGGAGCTGAATTAAGATATTTAGCTCATCGAGTGCTCCACCATTTAATCATGGCAGATTTTTTTCCTCTCTCAACCCCATTCTCCAGCCTTCTCCCTGTAATCTTTGATGCCCTGGCTAATCAAGAACCTATCAACCTCAGCTTTCCTTGGGAGAGTTCTTTCACAGAGGGCAGGTGGTGCAGCAATGTCCAGGATGAGAGATAAGCAGGCACGCAAAGAGGTCTTTGGTTGCCATAAGTCTGCACCAGCTCCATATCGAGGGGCTCCGACTATTTTCATCAGACCATAAGACACAAGAGTAGATTTATGCCATTCAGCCCATCGAATCTCTGCCATTCAATTATGGCTGATTTCTACTCCCTCTCAAACCCACCCGTTCTCCTGCCTTCTCCACATAACTATGGGCATTCTTACAAATCTCAACAAATCCGTGAGAATTCAAGAGAGTGAGTTTGTTGAATGCCTACAAGATAGCTTTTCAGAGCAGTTTGTCATTGAGTCTACTAGGGGATCAGCTATACTGGATTGGGTGTTATGTAATGAACCTGAGGCAATTAGGGAGCTTAAAGTAAAAGAGCCCTTAGGAGCCAGTGATCACAATGCGATTGCTTTCAACTTGAAATTTGATAGGGAGAAAGTAAAGTCTGATATAGCTGTATTTCAGTGGAGTAAGGGAAATTACAGTGGTGTGAGAGAGGAGTTGGCCAAAGTAAATTGGAAGGAGCTGCTGGCAGGGATGACAACAGAGCAACAATGGCATGAGTTTCTGGGGAAAATGGGGAGGGTGCAGAACAGATGTATTCCAAAAATGAAGAAATAGCTAAATGGCAAAATAGTATTGGACTCTGGCATGGCAGCCAGGGAGGTCAAAGCTAATGTAAAAACAAAAGAGAGGGCAAAACAAAACAAAAATTAGTGGGAAGATAGAGGATTGGAAAGTTTTAAAAAACCTACAGAAAGCAACTAAAAGAATCAGTCAAAGGGAAAAGATGAAATATGAAAGCAAGCTGGCAAATAATATCAAGGTGGATAGAAAAAGCTTTTTCAGGTA
This sequence comes from Mobula birostris, assembly GCF_030028105.1. NCBI lineage: Eukaryota > Metazoa > Chordata > Chondrichthyes > Myliobatiformes > Myliobatidae > Mobula > Mobula birostris. The sequence continues at coordinate 6,627,529 of NC_092375.1, read as the reverse complement.
TGTAAAAAATAAAAGAGAGATGAGAGTGGATATAGGACCACTAGAAAATGAGGCCGGAGAAATAATAATGGAGGCAAGGAGATGACAGATGAACTTAATGAGTATTTTGCATCAGGTCTTCAATGTGCAAGATACTTGCAGTGTGACAGATGCTGCAGTGTGTGAAGGAAGAGAAGTGAGTGCAGTTATTACCACAAGGGAGGAGGTGCTTAAAATGCTGAAAGACCTAAGGACAGATAAGTCACGTGGTCGAGATGGACCGCACCAAAGGGATTTGAAAGAGATAGCGTTAGAGTTACTGGCATATTAGAGCATTGGCTGATTGGTAGGAGGCAGCGAGTGGGAATAAAAGGATTCTTTTCTGGTTGGCTGCCAGTGACAAGTGGTGTTCTGCAGGGGTCGGTGTTGGGACCACTTCTTTTTATGCTCTATATCAATAATGTAGATGATGGAATAGATGGCTTTGTTGCCAAGTTTGCAGATGATATGAAGATTATAAGACCATAAAATATAGGAGCAGAAGTAGGCCATTCGGACCATCAAGTCAGCTCTGCCATTCAATCATGGGCTGATCCAATTCTTCCAGCCATCCCCACTCCCCTGCCTTCTCCCCATACCCTTCGATGCCCTGGCTAATCAAGAACCTATCTATCTCTGCCTTAATGACTTGGCCTCCACAGCCGTTCGTGGCAACAAAATCCACAGATTTACCACCCTCTGACTAAAGTAATTTCTCTGCATCTCAGTTCTAAAAGGACGCCCTTTAATCCTAAAGACGGGCCCTCTTGTCCTTTGAATCCCCTACCATGGGAAATAACTTTGCCATATCCCATCTGTTAAGGCCTTTTAACATTCAGAACATTTCTATGAGATCTGCCCCCCCCCCTCATTTTCCGGAGTACAGCCCAAGAGCTGCCAGACGTACCTCATATGGTAAACCTTTCATTCCTGGAATCATTCTTGTGAATCTTCTCTGAACCCTCTCCAATGTCAGTATATCCTTTCTGAAATAAGGAGCCCATAACTGCACACAATACTCCAAGTCTGGTCTCACAAGTGCCTTGAGAGACTCAACATCACATCCCTGCTCTTACATTTTATACTTCTAGAAATGAATGCCAACATTGCATTTGCCTTCTTCACAATCGACTCAACCTCGAGGTTAACCTTCTGGGTATCTTGCACGAGGACTCCTAAGTCTCTTTGCATCTCTGCATTTTGAATTCTCTCCCCATCTAAATAATAGTCTGCCCATTTATTTCTTCCAGCAAAGTGCATGACCATACACTTTCCAACATTGTATTTCATTTGCCACTTCTTTGCCCATTCCCCAAAACTATCTAAGTGTCTCTGCAGGTTTTCTGTTTCCTTAACACTACCTGCTCCTCCACCTATCTTTGTATCATCGGCAAATTTAGCCACAAATCCATTAATACCATAGTCCAAATCATTGACAACCATTGTAAAAAGCAGCAGTCCCAACACTGACCCCTGTGGAACTCCACTGGTAACTGGCAGCCAGCCAGAATAGGATCCCTTTATTCCCACGCTCTGTTTTTTGCTAACCAGCCAATGCTCCACCCACACTAGTAACTTCCCTGTAACTCCATGGGCTCTTAACTTGCTAAGCAGCCTCATGTGTGGCACCTTGTCAAAGGTCTTCTGAAAATCCAAGTACACATCTACTGCATCTCCATTGTCTACCCTGCTTGTAATTTCCTCAAAGAATTGCAGTAGGTTTGCCAGGCAGGATCTTCCTTTCAGGAAACCATGCTGGCTTTGGCCTGTCTTGTCATGTGCCTCCAGGTACTCCGTAATCTCATCCCTAACAATCGGTTCCAACAACTTCCCAACCACTGATGTCAGGCTAACAGGTATATAGTTTCCTTTCTGCTGCCTCCCACCCTTCTTAAATAGTGGAGTAACATTTGCAATTTTCCAGTCATCCAGTACAATGGCAGAATCTATCGATTCTTGAAAGATTGGTGAAAGGGCAGGTAATGTTGAGGAAACAGGTAGGCTGCAGGAAAAATTAGACAGATTAGGAGAATGGGCAAGAAAGTGGCAAATTAAATACAATGTTGGAAAATGCATGGCCATGAAATTTGGTAGTAAAAATAAATGTGCAGACTATTTTCTAAACGGGGAGAAATTGCAGGAATTTGAGAGGCAGAGGGACTTGGGAGTCCTTGTGCAGAACACCCTAAAGGTTAACTTGTACGTAGAGTCATTGGTGAGGAAAGCAAATGCAATGTTAGCATTCATTTCAAGAGGTCTAGAATACAAGAGTAGGGATGTGATGCTGAGGCTTTATAAGACACGGGTAAGGCCTCACCTTGAGTATTGTGAACAGTTTTGGGCTCCTCATCTAAGAAAAGATGTGCTGGCGTTGGAGAGGGTCCAGAGATGGTTTATAAAAATGATTCTGGAATGAAAGAGTTATTATACGAGGAAAGTTTGATGGCTCTGGGCCTGTACTCATTGGAATTTAGAAGGATGAGGGGCAATCTCTTTGAAAGCTTTTGAATTTTGAAAGGCCTAGACAGGGTAGATGTGGAAGGGATGTTTCACATAGTGGGGGAGTCTATGACCAGACGTAAAGCCTCAGGATAGAGGGACATCCGTTTGAAAAAGAAAGATGTGGAGAAGTTTCTTTAGCCAGAGGGTAGTGAATTTCTAGAATGTGTTATCATAGGCAGCTGTGGAGGCCAGGTCATTGGATGTATTTATGGTAGAGATTGATTAGACATGGCATCAAAAGTTACGGGGAGAAGGCCAGGGAATGAGGTTGAGGAGGGGAAGAAAGGATCAGCCATGATTGAATGGTAGAGTAGACTAGATGGGCCGAATAGCCTAATTCTGCTCCTATGTTTTATAACCTAAATCAAGAACTTATGAGCCTCCACTTTAAGTATACCCAATGATTTGACCTCCACTGTCATCTATGGTAACGAGTTCCTCAGATTCACCATCCTCTGGTTAAAGAAGTTCCTCCTCATTTCTCTTCTAAATGGATATCCTTCTACTCTGAGGCTGTGCCTTCTGGTCCTAAATTCCCGCACTTTTGGAAACATCCTTTGCATATCCACTCCATTTAGACCTTCCAGTATTCAGCAGGTTTCAATGAGATTTCCCACCCTTCCCCACCCCTCCATTCTTCTCAACTCCAGCGAATACAAGCCCAGAGACACGAAGTACTTCTCATAGGCTAACACTTCTATCCCGGGATCACGAGCCAGCAGAAGGGATCAGCTGTCATTAGTGCAATTAGTTTGTGGGCCAAAGGGCCTGTTCCTGTCTATACTGTTCTATGTTCTATGTTCTATGACAGGATGACAGGCACTTGAATATCTGGAGTATGGAGTGTTGTGCACACAAGACCATCATACCATTCTGGATAAGACAGAGATGAGGAAATGCTACAGGCAGGGTTAGAGAAAGAGTGCAGAATTGGCTTTTCCAGACCTTTGAGCCACACCGCACAACAAACCCCCGATTTAACTCTTGCCTAATTGCAGAACAATTTACAATGACTAATTGATCTATTCACCGGTACGCCTTTGTACTGTGCAAGGAAACCAGAGTACTGGAAGAAAACCCCTGTGTTCCACAGGGAAGACACACAACCTCCTTACAGTGGGCACCAGATTGAATTCTGAAGTCCGAAGCCCTGTGCTGTAACATCATCACTCCAACCACTACACTCCCATGGCTGGAGGAAATGAGTGATTTAGAAGACAGATGATGGTTTACCTCACAACATAAAACATAGAACATAGAACAGGCAGTAGGCCCACGATATTGTGCCAACCTTATAACCTGTACTAAGATCAGCCTAACAATTCCCCCCATTATTCTTTCGTCCATGCACCTACCTAAGAGTCTCCTCATGTCCCTAATGTATTGCCTCTACCACCATCCTGGGTGGATGTTCCACATACCCATTACTCTCTGTATAAAAACATGTTGTTCACTACCGATTCTACTCCCAGGGAGTTGTCAAGTAGGTCTGAGGATTTCACATTTAACACTGCTTCAGATAAACAGAGTTATCTTCACATGTGCTCAGATCAGACACAACATAGGTTACATGCAGAATTAAGCAGCGTTTACCCTGTCCCATCACCATACCCAGGATAGGAAAGGCACACATTGCATGCAAAGTGAATCTTCCTCTACACTGTCCCATCACACACTCCCAGGGCAGGGACAGTTGGATACAGAGTGAAGCTCCCTCTACACTGTCCCATCACACACTCCCAGGGCAGGGACAGTTGGATACAGAGTGAAGCTCCCTCTACACTGTCCCATCACACACTCCCAGGCAGGGACAGTTAGATACAGAGTGAAGCTCCCTCTACACTGTCCCATCACACACTCCCAGGCAGGGACAGTTAGATACAGAGTGAAGCTCCCTCTACACTGTCCCATCACACACTCCCAGGCAGGGACAGTTAGATACAGAGTGAAGCTCCCTCTACACTGTCCCATCACACACTCCCAGAACAGGGACAGTTAGATACAGAGTGAAGCTCCCTCTGCACTGTCCCATCACACACTCCCAGAACAGGGACAGTTAGATACAGAGTGAAGCTCCCTCTACACTGTCTCATCACACACACCCGGGCAGGGACAGTTGGATACAGAGTGAAGCTCCCTCTACAGTGTCCCATCACACACTCCCAGGGCAGGGACAGTTGGATACAGAGTGAAGCTCCCTCTACAGTGTCCCATCACACACTCCCAGGGCAGGGACACTTGGATACAGAGTGAAGCTCCCTCTACACTGTCCCATCACACACTCCCAGGGCAGGGACAGGTAGGTACAGAGTGAAGCTCCCTCTACACTGTCCCATCACACACTCCCAGGGCAGGGACAGTTAGATACAGAGTGAAGGATTTGAAAAAGCTGCAGAGGCTTGTAGACTCGGCTAGCTGCATCATGATCCCTCCCCAGCATCCAGGTCATCTTCAAAAGGTACTGCCTCAAGAAGGCAGCGTCTGCCTCTAAGGACCCTCACCATCCAGACATGACTTTTCTCATTGCTACCATTGGGGAAGAGGACCATCTCTCAAAGTTTCAGGATCAGCTTGTTCCCCTCCACCATCAGATTTCTGAATGGACAATGAGGACTACCTCACTGCCTCTTGATTTCCACCTCAGATTTTTTCTGTTCCTTTTCATGTATTGCACTGTACTGCTGCTGCCAAACAAAGGATCAGCGGGCACAGACTCAGATTACATTTAGAATGGAGATGAGGAGGACTTTCTTTAGCCAGAGGGTGGTGAATCTGAGGAATTTGTCACCACAGGTGGCTGCGGAGGCAAAGTCAGTGAGTATATTTAAGGGGGAGGTTAATAGGTTCTTTATTAGTCAGTACATGAAAGGTTACAGGGTGAAGGGAGGAGAATGGAATTGAGAGGAATAATAAATCAGCCATGACGGAATAGTGGAGCAGACCTTACTGGCCGACTGGCCTAATTCTGCTCCTATGTCTTATGGTCTTATGACTTTAAACCTGATTCTGATTCCAAGGTCCATGCTGGGAGAGCAGACTTCTACACGGATACAAGGACAGCTCCTGACATTAGAATCAGTCCAGGTATCTGATCTGAAAAATCTGTGTCTGAATCAGATTTATTGTCACTGACATATGTTAAGAAACGTGTTGCTTTGCGATGTCAGTACAGTGCAATACATAAAATATACCATAAATTATAATAAGAAAATTAAAAAAAAATTAAACCAGTAGTGCAAAAAAAGAGAACAGAATAATAAGGTAGTGTTCATGGGTTCATCTTCCGTTCAGAAATCTGTTGTTGGAGGGAAGAAACTTTTCCTAAAATACTGAGTGTGTGTCTTTAGGTTCCTGTACACCCTCCCTGATGGTAGTACTGAGAAGAGGGCACGTCCTGGATGATGGGGGTTCTTACCGATGGATGCTGTCTTTTTGGGCATCGTTCTTTGAAGATGTTCTTGTTGGTGGGGAAGCTAGTGTCCATATTGGAGCAATCCTCTACATCTTTTTCTGATCCTGGGCATTGGTCCCTCCATACCAGACTGTGGTGCAACCAGTCTGAATGTTGTCCATAGTGCATCTGTAGAGCAAGGGTTCCCTACCTGGTCTCTATGGCATAAAAAAGGGTTGGGATCCCCTGTAAACTCCTTGGTAACATAACAAACTTTCAGTGATCAATCCCCTGTCCTCTCATGGTTGCTAGGAAGTTGGCATGGGCTAGCTGTTTGACGTATTTCACTCTTTACTCCACTGACCAGTCCACAGCATCTCTGGGACCCTTCGATACCCTGAAAGTCTCTCCCTTTTCTTCAGGCAGGAGTTAAGGAAAAGAAATTAATCTCCAAGCATGAGTACATCATTGTTAGCTTCCAACAAGGCAGAGTGCACAAGGAAACTGCTTGTCATAGATTGACCCATCTCATTAATACATTGCCAGACCTGTTCTCATGGGCAACACAGACAAAATACTGGAGGAACTCAGCAGGTTAGGTAGTATCTATGGAAAAGAGTATAGTCAATGTTTCGGGTTGAGACCATTCAATATCATGAAGGGTCCTGACGAAGGGTCTCAGTCCAAAAAGGAAACTGTTTACTCTTTTACATAGATGCTGTCTGGCCTGCTGAGTTCTTCCATAATTTTGTGTGCATTGCTTGGATTTCCAGCATCTGCAGATTTTCTTCTGCTCTCATGGGGTTCAGATGGTAGTGTTAGTATGGAGGACAAACCTGAGAGGCTTCTTTCTGAGCTGTTGTGGGAACTGGAGGTGCTGAAGTCCTCAGAATGGTTGTGAGGCATTCTGTTAGACAATCCCTCAGCCAATCGGTAGTCAGGGATGATAAGCAGGGCTAGAGGTCAAAGGGTAGAAGTCACAGCGGCATCAAGTGTTATTAGGTCATGGTGCAAGCACATGCAAGTACATGCAGTTAAAGCAAAAGCAGTGGAGGTTCTAAGGAAACAGCAAAAACTACTTGCACACAGGAGTCTCATCATCGGGACCATTGTTTTTGCATCTGGTTCCATTTTAATGGTGCACAAAGGAAATTGGGTGCAAATCCCACTGCAGTAAAACTTTGGCTTGTTTAATCCCAGGACGCAGAAGGAATCTTGGGCTGGAGGCTGCAGGATTTCATGTGGACTCTTAGCTGTGTGGGAGTTGAAGATTGGGGAGAATGTTCGTCAGTAGCATTGAGAAATATGGGGAGTATGTAGGAGATGGGACTGGGCAAGAAGACATTTGGGTGGGTTTGGGGTGAACAGGGAGAAGTTGGGTGTGTAGGGGTTGAACATTGGGGAGAAGGTTGGTCAGTGGTATTGAGAAATATGGGGAGAACATGGGAGCTGGGACTGGAAAAGAAGGTATGTCAGTAGGTTTGGGGTGGGCAGGGAGAAGGTGGGTGTGTAGGGGTTGAAGATTGGGGAGAAGGTTGGTCGGTGGTATTGAGAAATCTGGGGAGAATGTGGGAACTGGGACTGGAAAAGAAGGTATGTCAGTAGGTTTGGGGTGGGCAGGGAGAAGGTGGGTGTGTAGGAGTTGAAGATTGGGGAGAAGGTTGGTCGGTGGTATTGAGAAATCTGGGGAGAATGTGGATGAAGGTATGTCGATTGTTTTGAGGAAGAACAAGGAGATGGATAGGTAGGGCTTGAGGAGGAGGTTGGGGTGCAAAATTGTGGAAAATAGTTAAAAAATGGTGAGGGATTTGGGAAGAAGGTGGAAGGAAGAGCTATGGATTTGTGCAGACTGATGTAAATTCAGATTTATGTTCCAGTTCTTCAGGATTCCACGTGCCCAGGTTCATACACATCTAGGATGCCAAAAACACAAAGCCCTGATGCTGAAACTCCTTGTCTGAAGCACAATGAAAGCCTTCTCATTGGTCTCTGAAGTGTCTGTGCACTCTAACTGAACTTACCCCAAGCTGTACACCTTTCCCACTCACCATTGTTGAACTTGTTCTGCTCCGGCAGAGAGTATGTGCATCCGGAAGAGTCGGACTTCTGCTGGGCGGAGTTCTTCCACTGGGGGTCGGGCAGGTCGACAGCCAGCTCCTGGATGCTGCTGGAGTGGAGGATCTGGGTGGTGGCATACGGCGTGGCCTGGGTGACCTGTCCCGGGCTGCTGAAGCCAGCCTTGGTGGTGACATCGATGCTGCTGTAAATGGCGCTGTCCGACAGCATAGTTCCCAGTTTATCGCTCTGGCCTGAGGGACGTGTGGGGGCAAGGTGTGTGAGGGCAGAGGAGGAAGGGGGTGAGGGTTGAAGGGAGGGGGCAGAGGAGAGAGAGGGGGGGAGGGACAGGGTAGTGGGAGAGAGGGGGAGACAGTGAAAGAAAGCGAGGGAGAAAGGGGGAGAAGGAGAGTAGGAGAGAGAGAATGGTGGAAAGCGTAGAAGGGAGAAAAGGTGAGAGATGGGGAGAGAAAAAGAGATAGAGAAGGAGAGGCAGTGTGAGGAGGGAGAGAGAGAAAGAAAGTGGGGGAAACAGGGGAAGAGAGAGTGAGAGAGAATGTGGAAAGAACGAAAGAGTGAAGAGAGGAAGGGAGCGAGTGCGGGAGAGAGGGAAGTTAGAGTGGGAGAGAGAGAAAGGTATGGGCAGTGGAAGGGGAGAAGGAAAAGGAAGAGCAGGTGAAGAGAGAAAGGCAACAAGTAAAAGAGGAAAAGGGAGAGTACGAATGAGAGAAAGGGAACATGAGAGATAGAGGGAGTGAATGAGAGCAATGGAAAGAAAGAAGAGAAAAATTGAAAAGGAGGGCAAAAAGAGAGTGGGGATGGAGGAAACAGAGGGAAAGGGTGAAGAGAGTGGGGAAGGGGGTGAGGGACGGAGGACAAGGGGAGGCGAGAAAGAGTTAGGGAGAGAAGGGGGAAGGGATAACAGAGAGGGGAACAAGAGGAAAAGAGTAAGAGGAGTGAGGCAGGGAAGGAGAAAGAGGGAGAAAGGGAAGGAAAATGAAAGGGGAGAAAGGGTGAGAGAGTGAGAGTGCCCAGGAGAGTTAGGAAATGAAAGGCAGGGAGAGAGGGAAAGAGAAAACCAGTCAGTGATCCGTAAGCGAGTCTGCAAACGACCACATCTGACATGAAAAATAAACATGTCACCCTGAGTTTAAGTGTTTCGGAACAGATGCAGTCCATGAACCAACAGAGGGGAGATGATATACAGTCCCCATCTGTGATATGCTCAATGCCCTTCACAATCCACTGACTAAATCCATCCTTTATATATAAAAACAACACCGAGAAATTGCAGGAATTACACAGCGTGATGCCCAGCATCTGGCCTCCATTTAAAATTTCCAACTCCTGTTAAAATCTCTGCACAGTTTTGGCCCTCACTACCTTTTCAGTCTCATCCGAATACTCTGAGATCACTATACTTGTATTTAATCAGCCCCAACCACTGGCTGTGCCCAGGTCACTGGCGCCAACATTTCCTCTGTCTCGCTCCTTCTCTTTGTCCATGGCACGCTTTAAAACCTCTCTCTTTCACCATTTTCTTAGCCACCTTTCTTAATATACCTGGTGTGCTCTGGTGTCACATTTCAATTGGATTTTCCACCTGTCAGCCGGGTTAAAGGTGTGAGGTAAATGAACCTTTCACTGAACATGTTGAATGTAAAATATTTCCTAGAAACCTTGCAGCATAAAAAAGAAAACAAACATCAATATCAGTGAGTTACTGTGATTCCGAAGGACTTGCCTGAATGGGCAGTGGGAGCAGATTGTAAAGAACTTTGGTAATAAGTTTGATAATTACTTCAACAAATAATGAAAGGCTGTGTAGAGAGACGGGAAGGGAACTGGAATAATTCCCTTTCCGTGGTACGGGCTCAGAGGGACGTCACTTTAGAACTGAGATGTCCAGGTATTTTTTTCAGCCAGAGGGCGGTGAATCTATGGAATCTGTTGCTACATAAAGCTATGGAAGCCAAGTCATTGGATGTACAGTATTCTTGTGCCATTGAGGGTAAGAACAGGATGATAAGGAGGTTGAATGTCTGACTAAAGAACTGGTGGAAGACCCTGGCTCTGGGAGGTAATATACCACTTGCTTCATACCACTGCCACAACGAGCATCGCCCAGTTGCACTCACATCTAATGTGATGAAGTGCTTTGAGATATTGGTCATGACCAGAAATAATTCCCGCATAAGCAAGGATCTGGACCTGCTGTAATTTTTCCTATTGCCCGGTAGGTCAACAATGGATGCAATCTCACAGCTCTCCATTCAGCTGGACAAAAGTAATACTTATGTCAGGCTGCTGTTTTTTCAACGCAATCATACTCTCAGGTTCTAATCAACAAGCTCCCAAATCTGGGTCTCTGTATCTCCCTCTGCAAGGAGAATCCTTGACATCGTCACCAGGAAACTGCACTCAGTGAAGGTTGGAGATAACATCTCATCCTCGTTGACAATCAACCCTGGTGAACGTCAAAGATGTGTGCTTAGCCCACTGCTCTATTCTCTCTACACTCACTGTCTGGCTAGGCATAGCTCAAATTCCATCTGTGAATTTGCAGAGGAAAAGCTATTGTTGGCAGAATTTCAGAAAGCGATGAGGAGGTGTACAGGAGTGAGATAGGCCTGCTGGTTGAGTGGCGTTATAGCGACAACCTCGCACTTAATGTCAGAAAGACCAAGGGACTGATTGTTAACTTCAGGATGGGGAAGTCGAGGGAACACACACCAGTCCTCATAGAGGGATCAGAAGTGGAAAGGGTGAGCAGTTTTAAGTTCTTGGGTGTTCCTTGGTGCGACTGTGCTGATCCAAAGAGCACTATATGAGGTCATTCTTACCCTCGGCCATTAAGCTCTATAATGAGTCAACCTTTAGCGAGAGAAGTGATGACTGCCCCCTGATAGACTGGTGGACGTAACATATTTTTTATTCTTTTTTACTTCTCTTCTAATATTTGTATATTTGTACATCTGTGCAATTGTAATGCTACTGTAACACTGAAATTTCCTTTGGGATCAATAAAGTATCTATCTATCTATCTATCTTAACATCTCTGAAGATCTATACCGGGCTCAAAATGTTGATGCAATTACAAAGAAGGCACGACAGTGGCAATATTTCATTACGAGTTTGAGGAGAATTGGTATGTCATCACTGATTCTCACAAATTTCTACAGATATACCGTGGGGAGCTTTCTAACTGGTTGTATCACCATCTGGTATATCTGGTATGGAGGGGCTATGGCACAGAATCAGAAAAAGCTGCAGAAAGCTGTAAACTCAACTAGCTCCATCATGGGCACTAGCCTCCCCTGCATCTAGGACACCTTCAAAAGGTGGCATCCAGCATTAAGGACCCCCCTCACCCAGGACATGAACTCTGCTCATTGCTACCATCAAGAATGAGGGGCAGGAGCCTGAATGCACACGGACAGAGTTTCAGGAACAGCTTCTTCCCCTCTGCCATCAAGTTTCTGAATGGACAATGAACCCATAAACTCTACTTCATTATTTCTTTTCTCTTTGTACACTACTTATTTCATTTATTTTTATAGATATACTTACTGTAATCTTCATTTTACTGTTATTGTGTATTACAATGTATTGCTGCTATAAAGCAAAAAAATTCCACGACATATGCCAGTGATATTCAACCTGATTCCGAATCCTCTATCTCTACCGTTCTCTCCACTTCCCTTAAGAACCCCAGAGCCAGATTCAATGCTAGAGACCCGTTGGCTGGGGCTTTCCCGGGTAAGTTGCCCCATCAATGTATTTAGGCTGAGATTGATAGGTTTTGGATGTATGGGTCAGGGTTAGTAACCTAGTATGCTATGCTGGCTCTGGAAGCATGGTGACACTTTCGGGCTCCCCAGCAGAATCCTCAGATGTTTTGGTCATTGGCGCAAAAAACATATTTCACTCTATGTTTCGATGCTTCAATGCACCTGTGCCAAATAAAGGTAATCTTTAAATCTTTGAGGATGACAGATTTGCCAGGTGTCCCCTGTTGAATGACTGCAGTGAACTAGGTGGAGTAGTCGTAGTGTTCATGATCACCATTATAAATGAATGATTTTTCTTGTGCTTTAGATTGTTAATTCCACAGCTACCATGCTGGGACTGCACGCTGATCTCTGGTTCTGTACCAATACAACTATGTCCATATCCAGCACACAAAACCCAACTGTCTTCACGTGATCCAGATCTTCACATTCCCTTCCCTCCCAGCTAGGGTCCTTGGGATCTTGCAGCAGAGGTCCAGAGCTCCACCCAATGGCACCAAATCTCGGCTTGCACTCACCTCCGCGGCTGAAGTTGCCAACTCCTCCCAGGTCACCTGGACCATTGTTGCTGCCATTGACGGGGAGGCTGGTGGCAGGCCAGGAGTCTGCGAGCCAGGGGTAGCTGGATTCACCAGGATTAAGCAGGCCGGGTCTACTGGAAGAAGACAGAAAAATAGAGGGCTATGGGTACCCTAGGTAATTTCTAAAGTAAGTGTATGTTTGGCACAGCTTTGTGGGTTGAAGGGCCTGTATTGTGCTGTAGGTTTTCTATGTTTCTATGTAACAAAAAAAATAAATTACCCTCTGAGGCACGGTGAACAACTTGCCCCAATCAAGACTACTGGGTTGGCCAGGGTTCCCTTCGACCTTGCCTGGGCCCTGTCATTTATCAGTAGAGAACTCAAAACTTGATAGGTATCTTCTGACCCTGAGAACAATATCTCCCATTCCTGGATTTGATCATTCTGTCAGAGCAGCTGGTGTTTTACAAGTGAAGGAGTTTGAGAACTTAAAATCACTGCACCGTTAAGATGCACGAGGAGATACTTTGGCCCACTGAGTTTGCAGACCTTTGTCACTTCCATCCTTCACTTCCCAGCCCCTGTCACTATTCCCACCGTCCCATCCTCCACCTGCCTATCATTCCTCCTCAGCTGAATCCACCTGTCACCTACCAGATCCAGTCACCTCTTCATACTGAGTATCTCCCCTCTATCATTGAAGGTTCTCAGACCAAGATGTCAACTGATCATTTCCCTCCATAAATGTTGCCTAACCCCTTGAGTTCCTCAAGATTCCTATGTGCTGCTTCAGATTCCAGCATCAGTAGTCTCTCTTCTGTCTTGAGTGAGTTTGTGATGGTTCCCATCAATGCACTCTCCAACTTCTCCTGTAGGTCAGGAAATTACTCTCCATCCACGGTCTGCTGAATTCCTCTTTGAAGGTTGTGATTGTGTTCCCACCAGCCAGTGAGTTTCACATCATCACCACATCTATGCAAAGAATAAGTCCTTACTCACATCCCCCTCTTCACCAACATTTTAAATCTGTGCCCAAAACAACAGCGAACACAGCCCAGTCCATCGCACAAGTCTCTCCTCCATTGACTTTGTCTACATTTCCTGCTGCCTCATAAAATCAGCCAACATAACCAAGGACCCCTTCTACCCCAAACTTTTTCCCTTCTCCCATTTCTTGTTGGGTATACTGCAGTATACAACAGCTTGAGAACACGTACCATCAGGCTTAAGGACAGCTTCTATTCCACTGTTATGTCAATTGCATGGACCTCTTCTCCTCTAAAGATGAACTCTTGATTCTCCCAATCTACCTTGCTGGGGCCATTGAAGTTTCTGTCTACCTGAACTGTAGTTTCTCTGTAACTGGAAAACTATTTATAACACTACAACTGTAACACTTTCAAACCAATGTCTTACATTGACCTCCACAACATTGCTGTGACCTGTTGTACCATTTTGTTGAGCACCTCCACACCATTCGCCAAAAAGCAAAACTTCCTGATGGCCAAAAAATTTAATTCCGATTCCTATTCCCATTCCACATGTCAATCCATGGCCTCCTCTTGTGCCTCAATGAGGCCACTCTCAGGTTGGAGGAGCAACACCTTATATTCTTTCTGGGCAGCTTCCAACCTGATGGCATGAACATTGACTTCTCCTTCGTATTCTTTCTCCTCTGTCTCCCCTCTTCTTCTGTTTACTACTCTGGCCTATTACCTCTTCTCACCTGCCTATCACCTCCCCCTGAGTCCCTCCTCTTTCCCTTTCTCCCATGGTCCACTCTCCTGTCCTATCAGATTCCTTCACTCCAGCCCTTTATCTTTCCCACCCACCTAGCTTCACCTATTGCCTTTCAGCTACCTTCCTTCCCCTCTCCACCACCTCCCCAACATCTTTTTATTCTGGTGTCCTTCCCCTTCCTTTCCTGTCCCGATGAAGGACCTCGGTCTGAAACATCGACTTTTTATTCATCTCCGTAGACCTGCTGAGTTCCTCCAGCATTTTGTGTGTGCTCCTCATTTATTATTGTATTTTTAAATTCTGTTCTAGCTTGTAAGAATTGTGTATAATTTATGAGCAACACACAAAATGCTGGAGGAACTCAGCAGGTCAGGCAGCATCTATGAGAGGAATAAAGATCCTCCTGCACCTTGTGTGTGTTGCATCGGCAGAATCTCTGCTGTATATAATGTCTGATCTTTTTGCGAAAATTGAATATCTGATGCTCTGTGCCTGTGATGTTGCTGCAAGTAAGTTTTTCCATTTCACCTCTGATACAGAAACGATACTTGTGCTGATGACGATAAACTTGACTTTATATTCTGCATTCTGTTATTTGTAATGGAATGATCTGTCTGGGTAGCATGCAAGCAAATTTTTCCCTGTACCTCAGTGCATATGACAGTAATAAACAGATTACCACTTGTCCCAGTTAAGTAAACATCTCTGTTTCCTCTAAACCAGTCACAGACTTGGACCCAGTTTGCTCAAGGCCAAGGCAGATTTGGGCATGGCTGCTCCTGACAGAGTGAAGGGAATAGGGCAGCACAGTGGTGTGGCTGGTTAATGTAATGCTATTATAGCTCAGGGGCGTTTGGAGTTCAATTCCGACATCATCAGTAAGGACTACGTACGTTCCTTCCTGTGAACGTGTGGATTTCCTCCGGGTGCTCTAGTTTCCTCCCACATTCTAAAGACACATAATTAGGCCATTCAGCCCATTGAGTCTGCTCTGTTATTTCATCATGGCTGATCCATTTTCCCTCTCAACCCCATTCTCCTGCTTTCTCCCCGTAATCTTTCACGCCCTGACTAATCAAGAACCTATCAACCTCTGCCTTAAATATACCCAATGACTTGGCCTCCAAAGTTGCCTGTGGCAACAAGTTCCACAGATGCACCACTCCTCATCTGTCCTAAATGGACGTCCTTCTATTCTGAGGCTATGCCCTCTGGCACTAGACTCCCCCACGATAGGAAACATCCTCCCCATGTCCACTCTACCGTTTATTAGGTTAATTGATCATTGTAAATTGCCCTGTGATTAGGCTAGGTTAAAAAGGTGGGTTGCTGGGTGGTGCACATCATTGGACTGGAAAGGTCTGTTTTACGCTGTATCTCTAAATAAAATATAATGTGCCGTGTTGGTCATACAGGATGACTGCACTCTTCAACCCTCGTTTGCAGGCAAGCTGTGTTGGAACAGAGAGCTCTGATGGATTTTTAACGTGTTCCCTAGGTACACGACATTAATCTGAAATGCCCTTCCTCACAGTATGGCAATGACAGGTGATCCGTCTCCAATCTATCCATCACCTCTGAGTCATTTACCATATGATCGATTACGTGTAATCAGAAGACTCACAGCAATTTGGAAGCAGCCAATAAGAAGTGGACATTTCAAGCATTTATGCTAATAATGTCCAATTAATGCAGCCAACATCTATCTAAGAAATCAGTACAAGATTTTCATCTTTGTTACCTGTTCTTTTCATGATACATGGAAGGGATTAAATATCCAATGTTGTTTTGGCCCATAGTTTCCAGCTCAGCCAACTGCCATTAAACATTACCTGCCTTTCGCTCTGGATTAGACATGGGAACTTTTCCCAGTACTTGCTGCTCCGTTCCTGAATCTCACTGGGAAATGGGACCACAGAGTGTATGTGTAGGCCGAGTAAGGTGGGAATATTCCATCATTGCATGTCAATGTCATGTTCATCTCCCTACACCTGAATGACTTACAAAGGGTCACAGGGCATGGAAACCACAAGACAGGATATATAATAGGAGTAGAATGAGGCCAGTTGTCCCATCATCTGCTCCTCCATTTCACCATGATCCATTTTCTTCTCATCCCCAATCTCCTGCTTTCTCCCTGTATCCCTTCATGTCTTGATCAATCAAGAATCTATCTACCACTGTCTTAAATCTACTTAATGGCTTGGCCTCCACAGCTGCTTGTGGCAACGAATTCCACAGATTCTCCACTCGCTGGTTAAAGAAACAGGTCCGTCAGCCTAACGTTCCATGCTGATCAAGATGACGAGCTAAGTTAGCCTAATTTGCCCAGGTTTGGTTCAAATCTTTCTAAATCTTTTCTACCCAAATGGACCACTTCCTCCAGTAGCTCATTCCACATAAGAGCCATCCTCTGGGTGAAGAAAGTTGTTATTCAGGGCCTTTTTAAATCTTTCACCTCTCAACTTAACATTGTGCCCTTTGTTCCCAATATCCTAACCTTTGGAAAAAGATTGCATTCACCCTTTCTATATTTCTCCTCATTTTATACAAATCACTCTCATTCTCCTAGCCTTCTCAACCTCTCTCCATAGCTCAATTTCTCAAGACCTAGAACATCCAAGTAATCCTCTTTTGAACTCTTTCCAGATAATGTCATCTTTTCTGTAACAGGGGGATCAAAGTCAAACACAGTATCCCAATGCAGACTCACTAATGCCTTGCACAACTGCAGTGTAACTTGCACACTCAGTCCACCGAATGACAAAGGCCTGTGTTGCAAAAGCCTTCTTCACCACCCTGTCTAACAGTGACGCCACTTTCAGCAAACCATTAGCCACTTCTCAATAGTCTGGCCCTATCAATGTAAATGTACCTTCTTCTGTACAGCCACATCATTGTGTGACTGGCCCCTTGATAATTCCAGATTGAAATTGAGGGCATTTACATTATTACATCTTGAATCCTACAACACCATTAAGTGTTTGAGGTCACTGTCACCGCCACCTGTCTAACAACCATAAAGGACATATAAATACAAAAAGGGGCCAATAACATCATGAAGGATCCCACCCACCCTGCTAACGGACAGTAAGTCCCATGCCTATCAGGATGGAGGCTACGCCAGGACCACCAGATTCAAAACCAGTTACTTTCCCCAAGCAAAAAGGCTGATCAACACCTCCACCCACTAATCAACCCCTCCACAGCCCCTCATGACCACTGCTTTATCACTTCCTGTCAGAGTCACTTTATGTACAATCACTCCATGCCCAGTGTCACTTTATGGACATACAATCAATCTACGTATACAAACTATATTAAGTATTCATACTTACTGTTTTTCTTATTATTGTGTTCATTATCTTATTATTATGACTTTTGTGCTGCATCAGATCAAGAGTAACAGTGATTTCATTTTCCAGTACCCTTGTGTACTGGAAATGACATTGAACAATCTTGAATCTTCAGTTAAATATTGAACAATTGAAACTTTGACTTTCTTGAACTCACCTTCCATTGCTCATCATTCCTCCATCAACACGTTGGAATGTCACTGTGATTTTCCCACAGGATGGATGAAAAGGGAAAGAGAACAAAACAGATCTCTGTTAGATATCCCTTCAGCAGAACATCATTTTCCCCACCCCAAAAGAAAGTTCACCATTACTATTACATCCCATCCACAAACCATTTTTTATATTCATCAGCACATTATGAGGGATCTGTCACACCAAGATACAAGTCAGCAAGAAATTCAAGTAAACATGTTAAAATACAAATTATGCTGAACTACAGCATGTATCTGAAGTGCTCCTCTAGGCCTGGGCTTTGTAGCACTACTCTAGTCTCAGGCTTTATAGTGCTACACAAAGCCTAGGCCTTATAGAGCTGTTCTAGGGCCAGGCTTTATAGAGTTGCGCCAGGCCCAAGGTTTGTTATGCTGCACTAAGGCCAAGATGTGTCCTGCTGCACTAGGCTTTGACACCGAGATTTTGGAATGTCCAGAAAATCCCTGCAAAAACAAAAATTACAACATACTGGACAACAAGTGTTCTTTCTCATTTACGAGGACAAATTGTCTGAATTATACTGTTCCTTCAATAAAAATGAGTAATCTGTAATTTGAGATACAGTACAGGTAGCACTGACATGGCTTCTACAGATATGATTCCACGTTGATGTGCTTATCAATTGACAAGCTATTTATCCTGCTTATTAGTGCCATTACCCAGAAAGGAACACCCGCTAACAAGACATTTGGCCCAACTATTCAGTGCTGGTACTCTGGTCATACTTCCATCTCACCCAGCCACTATATCCCTCCATTCATACTCTCAATTGTTCATCATTGCCAGCCACTTCAGCTCCTTCCCTTGGGAACGACTCACACATTCCCACTGCTCACTGGGGAGGGAGATCTCTTTGGAACTTTGGAAAGTATGTACAGGAACTTAAGACTGATTGCCCAAACTCTGGACACAGAAAGTATTAAATGGCAGAAAGTGAATGGTAACAGAGATGATAAATGGTTTAATGACTTAATGCAGCACTTATGAGAAAAGCAACACACATCAAAGTTGCTGGTGAATGCAGCAGGCCAGGCAGCATCTCTAGGAAGAGGTACAGTCGATGTTTCGGGCCGACGCCCTTTGTCAGGACTAACTGAAAGAAGAGATAGAAAGAGATTTGAAAGTGGGAGGGGGAGTGGGAGATCAGAAATGATAGGAGAAGACAGGAAGGGGAGGGATGGAGCCAAGAGCTGGAAAGTTGATTGGCAAAAGGGATACGAGGCTGGAGAAGGGAGGGGATCATGGGACGGGAGGCCTAGGGAGAAAGAAAGGGGGAGGGGAACCCAGAGGATGGGCAAGGAGTTATAGTGAGAGGGACAGAGGATAGATAGATAGATAGATAAATAAATAAATAAATAAATAAGGGATGGGGTACAAAGGGGAGGTGGGGAATTAGCGGAAGTTAGAGAAGTCAATGTTCATGCCATCAGATTGGAGGCTACCCAGAGGGAATATAAGGTGTTGTTCCTCCAACCTGAGTGTGGCTTCATCTTGACAGTCGAGGAGGCTGTGGATAGACATATTGGAATGGGAATGGGACGTGGCATAAACAAAAGCATTATAAATAACAAAGCACAAGTCCCACAGAACCATCTGGGTCACCAAACACAACGAGTTCCAGGAATGATCTAAAATTGAAATCTGCTGGTTTGGTTTTCTTTATGACTGCCGGGGAAATGGAGATGCTTCCTCCCACGCCAGTCCCTCTCTCTGGCAGCTGGATCTTAGACTCAGCTGGTGATTAGCTTTGCAACTTTGAACTAGGAGTTTTTATGCAAAGACATGAGCCTTGTTCAATGTGGGCAAACCATTACAATCCACTAATCACCATTTGGCCTGTCCCCTAAAACCCTCACTACTTTTTATAGATGCACTGTAGAAAGCATTCTTCTAGGGTGCATCACAACCTGGTATGGAAGTTGTCCTGTCCAAGACCGGAAGAAACTGCAGAAGATCGTGAACACATCACACAAACCAATCTTCCGTCCGTGGACTCACTTTACACGGCACGCTGTCGGAGCAGTGCTGCCAGGATAATCAAGGTCACGACCCACCCAGCCAACACACTTTTCGTCCCTCTTCCCTCTGGGAGAAGGTTCAGGAGCTTGAAGACTCGTACGGCCAGATTTGGGAACAGCTTCTTTCCAACTGTGATAAGACTGCTGAACAGATCCTGACCCGGATCTGGGCCGTACCCTCCAAATATCCGGACCTGCCTCTTGGTTTTTTTGCACTACCTTACTTTCCATTTTTCTATTTTCTATTTATGATTTATAATTTAAATTTTTAATATTTACTAATTTTAACTATTTTTAATATTTTTAATATCTAAAGTTTGTAATCCAGGGAGTGGGAAGCGCAGAATCAAATATCACTGTAATGATTGTACGTTCTAGTACCAATTGTTTGGCGACAATAAAGTATAAAGTATCAGCAGAACTTTACACAATGGGCTTTTGACTTCCATCTCCAGGCTTTCCCATCATTTTGGGAAATAATTGTTTTTCTCCCTATCTCCCTAGAGCATTGCAAATTGAGGGGGAGACCTTAAAGTTGAAAGTTCAAAGTTTAATGTAAATTTCTTACCAATGTACATATATGTCACCATATTTATTAAGCTACAACGCAGATTAGCATTTGCCGTCCTTCAAGTCACGCTGCCCAGCAATCCCCTGATTTGATCCTGGCTTAAACTCTCTGGAATTTAGAAGATTGAGGGGGGATCTTATTGAAACATATAAAATTCTAAAGGGATTAGATGCAGGAAGATTGTTCCCGATGTTGGGGAAGTCCAGAACGAGGGGTCACAGTTTGAGGATATGGGGGAAGCCTTTTAGGACCGAGATGAGGAAAAACTTCTTCACACAGAGAGTGGTGAATCTGTGGAATTCTCTGCCACAGGAAACAGTTGAGGCCAGTTCATTGGCTATATTTAAGAGGGAGTTAGATATAGCCCTTGTGGCTAAAGGGATCAGGGGGTATGGAGGGAAGGCTGGTACAGGGTTCTGAGTTGGATGATCAGCCATGATCACACTGAATGGCGGTGCAGGCTCGAAGGGCCAAATGGCCTACTCCTGCACCTATTTTCTATGTTTCTATGTTAACCACAGGACAATTTACAATGACCAATTAACACACTAACTGGTACGTATCTGGACTGTGGGAGGAACTAGAGCACCTGGAGGAAACCCATGCAGCCATGGGGAGAACGTACAAACTCCTCACAGTCAGTAGAGGGAATTGAACCAGGTTTGCTGGTACAGTAAAGCGTTGTGCTAACCACTATGCTACCATGCCTGTTCAACCCTCAGTTTCATTTTCTTGCGTGTGTTTCACAATAGAATTTTTGAAGAACCATACATGATAAGGACACCCAGCAGGACTGAAAGAAACAAGACCTGACAAAGGGCAGATGAGCTCCTTGTGAGCCAACGGCCATCTTCCGTGGAAGAGATTAAAGCCTCACCACATATCTATGAATCGTATGCTATGCACCTAGTTAGAAGAGCCATGATGAGCTTGGGCGCTGCACCGTGTGCCTGGACCTGCCCAAGGCCTCCGCCTAAGGAAGGGCCGAGCTCGAAGAAGTGGCCACGACTGGAGGCCGATATGGCCTCGGGCTTGAGTTCGGCGGGGGCGGCGGCGGGTGGTGCCAAGGCGGCCAGCGAGAACAAGCTGGAGGAGAGGCTGTACTCGGTGCTGTCGCAAGATTGAAGAAGGTGGAGGTGCGTAGCTGCCAACCCCGAATTCGGGACGGCTCCCACTGACTGACTGACATGATAAGATGGACAAACAACCAATGTGCAAACAACAACAAACTGTGCAAATACAAAAAAAGTAAGATGGTAAAAAAAAAAATAAGCAACAAACATCGAGAACATGAGATGAAGAGTCACTGAAAATGATAGAAGCTTTAAAAATAATGACAGGCACACACACAGAATGCTGGAGGAACTCAACAGGTCTGGCAGCATCTACAGAGGGGTTGATAGCTTCTTGATAACTAAGGTGTCAAAGGTTATGGGGAGAAAGCAAGAAAATGGGTTGAGAGTAGGGGATTGCAACCTGCGGCCCACAGAAAACTTGCTTCATGGTAGTAGTCCATGGCATAAGAAAGGTTGGGAACCATTGGTTGAGGGGGATAATAAATCAGCTATGATGGAATGGTGGAGCAGATTTGATGGGCCCTCCTGTATCAGCCATTGCCACCTTGGGAAGAAATCTCTGGCTGTCTACTCTAGCTATGCATCATCACCTTATGCACCCCCATTGTCACCTCTCATCATCCATCACCAAGCTGCAAATTGGAGAAGTGCCACCTCGTGCCAGAGATGTAAAACCTCACAGAGGAACCCAAATGGTCCAAGGGGAAGACAAGCGAAATCACAGACGCTGGATTCTGAGTGAACCAACAACCTGCTGGAGGACTTAGCGTGCTCATCAGCATCTGTGGGAGGAAAGGGCCAGTGGACGTTTAGGGTGGAAACCCTGCATCAGAGACCAAAAGTGGAGGGGGTCAAGGGTCAAAGATCAACTTTATTCACACTTACATAGACATGTATTAGGAGTTCGCTGTGGTGTGTTTGTCAGGGCACAGAGACAACATTCAACCATTATAAAAAATAAAGAATTGTACTGTATAAAGAATAAACTTAGAGGTTAAAGTATGGATATGGAATAAAATATGCATTAATACCAGCATTTATTTACAATGTAAACAGAGTTATAAAGTGGTTTAAAGTGTTTACAGTGCAGTGTCTGAGGTGAGAGGGGGCTAACTAGAATGGTTGATCAAATTAACTGCCTGTCGGAAGAAACTTTAAAGATGGCATGATTTTTTTGTTTGTTTTACTAGCCCCACAGCACTTTCCAAAAGGGAGTTTTTTTTTGGAAAAAGCAGTGTTTGCAGTAATTTTTCCTGCCTGCTTCTTTGACCTGACACATAAGAAGTCCTGCAGTGATGGTAGAGTGCAGCCAGTGACCCTTCCTGCTGTGCTCACAGTTCAGTGTAGTTTTTGTTTGCTGTGAGAGGACATTGCACCATAGCAGACAGTAGGACCTGATGTGAAGATGCTGTCCGTGATGGTGGTGTACAGTTGCATCGGTACGTTTGGGGGAAGACGGGAGGGAGGTGGCCATCATAAAGAGGAGAAGGGGAGTGGAAATGAAGGGCTGTGAGGTGAGTGATGGACTGAGGAAGGGTGTAGGATTGGCACCACTTTCCTGTCCTCTCACACCCCTCCTCCGGCATCCATGAAAAATGGATACAGCCCAGTCCATCACAAGAAAAACCTTCCCCACCATTAAGTACATCAACAAGGAGTGCTGCCGTAAGAAGGCAGCGTCCGTCATCAAGGTCACCCACCATCTTGGCCAAGCTCACTTCTCGCTGCTGCAATCATGTAAAAGCCCACAAGAAAATGAACCTCAGGGTCGTATATGGTGACATATACATACTTCGGTAATAAATGCACTTTGAACTTTTGAATTTTGACCCTTCCCACAAAGCCTCCTACTCTCTGGGTAACAACCTCCTCCTCCTCATGACCTGATTGGGTGACGTCAAGGGCTGCGCCCCTTCCTTGGATGACATGGACATGACCCCTCCCTTGCTGTGAGTGACATCACCACAGGCCCTCCCCACACTGTGGCCCCTCCTGGGTGTGGGAGGCGTGCGGGCCTTGGGAGGGAGGTGAGGGGAGCATGCGGAAGTGCAGGAGAGGGTGGGAGGCAGCAAGCAGGTCGCTATCTTGGTCCGTGCCGATGACATGCAAGAGACAGAGAGTGGTTCAGTACCTGCTGGAGTAAAGGTGAAAGACTGGACTGCAATAAAGAACAAAAAGAAGACAAGAGAAGATTGTAAGTCATAGACAGAAAAGTAAGATGGAAAGCAGAAATGGAAACGAAAGTAGTGGCCAATCGCAAGGCCGCCATCACATCATAGGCCAATAGAGGACCAATCATTCACTTCACAAATAAACCAGGAGGGACAGATGAACCAATCAGAGGAGGGCTTGACTTAGTTGCAAAGAGGAGTAAGTTGAGAACCAGAGAGATTGAAGGAGGGATAGCAGATCATCCCCCAGGCCGCCTATTGTCCTCAACCAAAGCCATCAACAGTTCACCTTCAGAATGGGCCATGCCTGGCACACAGCGAATCCTTTCATTGCCAACACCCTTTACAGCAAAAATCCACACGATGCTGCTGGTTCAGGTACTTGTGTCAAGCAGTCCAGGACAGGGACAATAAGACCCAATAACACAGGCAGGAGCATCTAAATCAAACACGGGGATACTAGCATTAACAACCGAACATAGAGCTATAGGCATCAACACCTCATAGTCCAAATCAAGAATCAAGGATCAACTTTATTCACCAAATACATTTACACGTATTAGAAATTTGCTGTGGTCAGGGCACGACATGCAACAGGTAACAACAGTCAACAATTATAAAGAATAAAGAATTACATAAAAATGAAGCCAGAGGTCAAAGTATGGATATGGAACCTTCACTTCAGGGGATTAGATTGGCTTTATCTGGCACATGTACGTTGAAACGTACAGTGAAATGCGTCATTTGCGTCAAATCAAATCAGCAAGGATTGTGCTGGGCAGCCCGCAAGCGTCACCAAGCTCTGGCACCAAGATAGCAAGACTGACCCTAACTCATACATCTTTCGGATGTTGGAGGAAACCAGAACACCCAGAGGAAACCCACACGGTCAAGGAGAGAATGTACAAACACTCCTTACAAACAATGGTCAGAGTTGAACCTTAGTAACCACTTTGAAATGGCTTTGTATTAAATGCCTCTACTGCTGAAGATCAAGCTCCCACATTCATTATTGAATACACCTTCAGTATGTCCTGCCAACTTGAAAGGTCAGTGCATATAAACCCACAGGCTCTTTTGCTCTTGCACACTTTTCTTGAACAATTCATACGTCCATCTTAATGATGTAATGATCATCTCACCTCTGTATTTAGCTCTCATTTTATCTTCTCTGTATTTAGAGACTTGTCTACCCATTCTGATATCCTCCCCCATGTCCTTTAGAACTTGATTGGCAGCATCCTCATTATTCACTGGGTTTGGTTCAATGGAAACCTTGGAATTTCACTATATTTTAACAGCCGAATCACTTCTTTATCATGTAACAATCAATAGTCTATTGAGCAACTCTTTTCCAGTCCAAAGAAGAATAATTTTATATTGTGAATCAGTGTTTTATGATTCTAAACCAATACTTTCTCCAACCTGACACTACCTCTTTGATCCCATGAGCTTGGATACTGTGAACCAGCCATTCAAGTTGTACTTGTTGTTAAATTCCTCATGGCCACCCCGTTATGGTCATCTCCCACTCACTGGACATCACAGCCAAGGGAGTTCACCAATGCCTCTGCTTCTTCAGGAGACGAAAGAAACTCGGCAAGTCTCCATTGTCTCTTACCAATTTTTATTGACGCACCATTCTGTCTGGAAGGATCAAGGCTTGGTACGGCAATTGCTCTGCATGTGGCTCCAGGAAACTACAAACATTTGTGGACACAGCTCAGCACATTGCAGAAACCAGCCTCCCCCGACAGTCACTGTATACATTCCTACTACCTCAGTAAACAGCCAGCATAACCAAAGACTCCACTCACTCTGGATATTCTCTCTCTCACCTCTCCCATTGGACAAAAGATACAAAAAGCCTGAAAGCACGTCCCAGCAAGCTAAAGGACAGCTTCTATCCCACTGTTATCAGACTCTTGACCTGATCTCTTATATGATCAGACAGGCTCTTGGCCTCACCTTATAATCATCTTGTTTACCTGCACTGCACTTTTACAGTAGCTTGTACATTTTATTCTTGCATTCTGTTACTCTTTTACCTTGTTCATAGTCATAGTCATAGTCATATTTTATTGATTCCGGGGGAAATTGGTTTTCATTACAGTTGCACCATAAATAATTAAATAGTAATAAAACCATAAATAGTTAAACAGTAATATGTAAATTATGCCAGGAAATAAGTCCAGGACCAGCCTATTGGCTCAGGGTGTCTGACCCTCCAAGGGAGGAGTTGTAAAGTTTGATGGCCACAGGCAGGAATGACTTCCTGTGACGCACTGTATTGCATCTCGGTGGAATGAGTCTCTGGCTGAATGTACTCCTGTGCCCAACCAGTACATTATGTAGTGGATGGGAGTTATTGTCCAAGATGGCATGCAACTTGGACAGCATCCTCTTTTCAGACACCACCGTCAGAGAGTCCAGTTCCATCCCCACAACATCACTGGCCTTACGAATGAGTTTGTTGATTCTGTTGGTGTCTGCTACCCTCAGCCTGCTGCCCCAGCACACAACAGCAAATATGATTGCACTGGCCACCACAGACTTGTAGAACATCCTCAGCATCGTCCGGCAGATGTTAAAGGACCTCAGTCTCCTCAGGAAATAGAGACGGCTCTGACCCTTCTTGTAGACAGCCTCAGTGTTCCTTGACCAGTCCAGTTCATTGTCAATTCCTATCCCCAGGTATCTGTAATCCTCCACCATGTCCACACTGACCCCCTGGATGGAAACAGGGGTCACCGGTACCTTAGCTCTCCTCAGGTCTACCACCAGCTCCTTAGTCTTTTTCACATTAAGCTGCAGATAATTCTGCTCACACCATGTGACAAAGTTTCCTACCGTAGCCCTGTACTCAGCCTCATCTCCCTTGCTGATGCATCCAACTATGGCAGAGTCATCAGAAAACTTCTCCTTCAATGAACTATGCAAGAATCTGATCAGTATGAACAGTATGCAAGACAAGTTTTCACTATACCTCAGTACACGTGACAATAATAAACCAACATTGCTAATACGGCCTGAAACGTTGGCGGTTTATTCCTTTCCATAGGCTTCCCAGCCTGGAGTCCATAGACCCCTCAGTTAATGGTGGGGGTTCATGGCATGAAAAAGGTTGGGAACCCTGCCATAGATAATGCTTGACTTGCTGAGCTCCCCAGCATTTTGGGTGTGTTGCACAAGATTTCCAGCGTCTGCACAATCTCTTGTGTTTCCTACCAGGAATAAAGTTTATTTTTGAAATACAGAGAAAATTTACAAGGACTTTGCTGAGACTAGGAGACCTGAATTAAAGGGAAAGGTTGAGTAGGTTAGGACTTTATTTCTTCGAGCACAGGAGAATGAAGTAAGATTAGATAGAAGCATATAAAATTATGAGGGGTAGACAGAATAAATGCAAGCAGGCTTTTTGTACTGTTTTTAGTAGGACTATAACTAGAGGTCATGGGTTAAAAGGTGAAATGCTTAAGGGGAACATGAGGGGAAACTTCTTCACTCAGAGGGTGGTGAGAGTGTCAAACGAGCTGCCAGCAGAAGTGGTGAATGTGGGTTGATTTCAACATTTAGGAGAAATTTGCATAAGTACATGCATGGGAGGGGTATGGAGTGCTATGATTCACATGCAGGCCAATAGGACTAGGCAGAATAACAGTTCCTCATGGACTAGATGGGCCAAAGGGCCTGTTTTTGTGCTGTAATGTTCCATCTCTCTGTAAATCCATGGTGTATGAAGTACCAATGGGACGAGGCAGAATAACAGTCAGTAAGGACTAGATGGACCGAAGGGCCTGTTTCTGTGCTGTAGTGACTGGATGACCCTATGACTTTATAAATCCATGGAGAATGGAGTGCTGATGGGAGTAGACAGGATAACAGTTCACCACAGACTAGATGGGCCGAAGGGCCTGTTTCTGTGCTCTATAAAAGACAAGCCTCCCTCCTCACCTGCATAGTTGCTGAGTCCCTTCCTCTTCTTCCTCCGCCAGTACAACCAGATGCTGAAGCCCATCAGGATGACCCAACAGGCCCCACCAATGCCTGCGATAAAGGCCGGCTGCTTCACCACATCCGTGATCTGCTCTGTGATGCTGTTATTGCCGCCGGGCCCGGTCACAAAAATGTCGTCGCCGCGATTCCCTGCCGAGGGGAGACACACAGTCATACACCACGCGCATTTGGCAGAAAGCAAGAACAAAGGTGAGAGGGTATGAGCTGCAAGGAGAGATCTGGCAAACTTGGGTTGTTCTCCATAGAGTGTCGGAGGCTGAAGGGAGGCCTGAAAGAGGCTTCTAAAATTATTTTTAATTTATTTTATTTGGAGATCCAGCTTGGTAACAAGTCCTTCTGGTCCCATGAGCTCCTGCTGCCCAATTATTCCCATGTGACCAATTAACATCTGACCCAAACGTCTCAGGAATGTGAGAGGAAACTGGAGCACGAGAGGCAGAGACAGCCAGATGGAATCTTTTTCCCAGGGTTCAAAATGTCAGACCTCAGAGAACATGCTTTTCAGCCCGGGGAGGGGAGTAGTTTAAAGGCAACGTAAAGGGACAAGTTTTTTTATGCAGACTGTTTAGTGCCTGGAAAGGGTTACCAGCAGAAGCAGTGGAAACAGACAGTTTGGTGCAGTTTAAGGGGCTTTTGGACAGACATGTAAATATGAAGGGAATGGGGGGATATGGATGATACTCAGGAGGGGGATATTTAGTATAAATTGGCATTGATTAGCATAAGATTGTGGGCTGAGTGGCCTTTCCTCTGTTCTACTGCTCTACGTTCCATGTTCTGAAGAATGGGAGGGGACTCTATATTGACTTCTATTTGACTGGCATAGCATGGGTGGCGAGGTGGAGATAGGTCTCTACCAAAGGAGGTGTAAGGCACTCCTTCCCTTTGCTAGCCTTCAAATTACCCTCGAACAAGATGTAGCACTTGCTTAGCCTCCCTGATCGGGGTTATGTGAAGCTATGGGAGCAGGTGGTGGATGGTCGTATGAGCAGCTGGTGAATATCACAAGTCTTGGTTATGTGACCACCGACGCCAGGCAGACAATCTCTGAAGAGTATTGATAGTGGCTGGGTCACCCATCTTGTAAAGACACTGTCCAGATGGCAATAGCAATCCACTTCTGTAGAAAAATGTGCCCAGAACAATCATGGTCATGGAAAGACCATGATCGCCTATGTCATCCAACATGGCACACAATGATGATGATGAAAATGGTGACAGCACAGAAAGAGGCTCTTCTGTCCTCCTCATCCATGCCAACATTTGCCCATCTACAATAATCCCTTTTACAATCATTAGGACTATATCCATCTGTGATATGCCTTTCTGTGTCTAAGTGCCTGTTGAATGCCTACGATCCATCATCAACGATCTCCACCGTATAGCCCATGCCACCTTCTCTCAGCTGCCACACCACCTGGTTCAGTAACAGCTACTTTCCTTTAACCATTCAGTTCCTGAATGGAGCAGCACAACCCCAATCACTACCTCAATAAGTTATCACCACTTTCTCAATTTACAGTTTGCTTCTTTTTTTGTTCTAGTTTACTCATGTAAAAATTGTGCATAATTTATGTTTAATTCGCTTTTCTCGTGAATGCTGCTTATCCGATGCTCTATGCCAAAGATATTGCTGCAAGTAAGTTTTTCATTGCACCTGTGCACACCTGGACTTGTGCAGATGACAATAAACTCAACATTGACCTTGTAATTATACCTGATTTAACCACCTCCTCTGAAAGCGCATTCCAGTCTCTGTATGAAAACCTATCCTGGAGAGACCTTTAAAACTCCTTCCCCTCACCTTCTTATGCCCTCTTGTATTTAATAACCCTACCCCAAATGAAAAGATTTTGACAATTGTTCTCACTTACTGATCCTGGATTTATTTAGTTACCAGGAAATAAATATCCCAAGTGTTATGCTGGGATTGGAACATAGGTTGCTGATCTAATAATGGTAACATCTACTCTGCCAGAGCCTTCGCTGGGAAAATGATGTGACCTTTATCTCCAGAGCCTTTTGCAAATAACATTTGGGAGGCTTCAATCAGAGATGTCCTCCTTTTTCAATGAACAGGGTTTCCCTCCCTCTATCATCGATGCTGTGTTCATCTGCATCTCCTCCTTTTTCCCAGATGTTCGCCTTCTCTCCTTCTTCCCATCACCGTAACGGGCATCGTGTTCCCTTACCTATCTCCACCCCCTCCCCACACGCTTCACTTTCTCCGTGATTCCCTTGTCTGCTCAACGTTCCCATTAATCTCCCTCCAATCTAACGGCATGAACCATGATTTTGCTAAGCTCTGATATTTCTTTCAAATCAATTTTCAAATCCCTTACTCACTCTTCCTTCAGTTGGTCCTGACGAAGGGTCTCGGCCTGAAACGTCGACTGCACCTCTTCCTACAGATGCTGCTTGGCCTGCTGCGTTCACCAGCAACTTTGATGTGTGTTGCTCTGATATTTCTCCCTCTTTTTTTCCATTCCCTATTCTGGCTCCCCTCTTCCTCCTTCTCTTCTCACCTGCCCATCACCTCCCTCTGATGCCCCTCCTCCTTGCCTTTCTCCAATGGTCCACTCTCCACTCCCATCAGATTCCATAGTTGCTGTCTGACCTGCTGTGTTCCTCCAGCATTTTCTGTGTGTGCTGCTCAAGTTTTCCAGCATCTGCTGAATTCCTTGTGTCTCTATATGAAGACAATGGGAATTCTTCAGGTTTAAGACTTCCAAATTAACACACATGTTAACGTCTCAGCCTAATACTCAACTGTTTATTTCCCTCTGTGGATGCTGCCTTACTCACTGAGTTCCTCCAGTGTTTTGTGCATGTTGCTCTTCATAATAGGCCTCTTCTTTTCAATGGTCAGTGTAACAGTTTGAAAGTTGGCACTCTTCTTCTTTTAACAACACACATAAAAGTTGCTGGTGGACGCAGCAGGCCAGGCAGCATCTCTAGGAAGAGGTACAGTCGACGTTTCAGGCCGAGACTCTTCGTCAAAGAGGACCACAGCACAGAATCTTTCTCCAATCTTCCTTGACAAACTCACACTTTTATCCAACTTCCCCTGAAATCCAGCATTGCTATTTATGTCAACTATTCAAGTACGAGTGAGATCCTATTTCAACTGCACTCCAGGGAGAGCTGTCTGCCTTGTACTCCTAACTAATCAAACTAATGGACATTAATTTTGCATTGTGTCAGGACTGAGAGAAAAATGTGTGTTTACTCAATCTAAACCACACACTAGGTCACCTCTCAACCTTTACATTCTTCACTTCAAGTGTAGTGGTAAATGGACGGAAGGCTGGTTTTATAGTCAACCAAGCTGCAATCCCATTGGCCAAAGTCATAGCTCATGGGACTGGTTCTAGAAAGGGCATGGAAGTTCAGAACCCACTGATCGAGAGCTGATTAGCCTCACAAGGGAATGAGTAAATTGTTGTCGGGGGAAATCAGGGATAGCGGTAGATAGAGTCTGACCATGAATCCAGAACCGGTGGAGGGCAGGAAACCTGAAGAGTATTTGAACCTCTCCAGTGTTTACAGATGCAGTATAGAAAGAATCCTATCTTGATGCATCGTGACTTGGTATGGCAAGTTCTCTACCCAAGACGACAAGAAACTGTAGAGTTATAGATGCAGTCAAACCATTACACAAACTAGCTACCTCTCCATCGACTCTGTACACACTTGTCACTGCCTTGGGAAAGCAGTCATGATAAAGCTTCTAGCCACCTCAGATGTCCCTTCTTTCTCCCTCCTCAGAAGGTCTGAAAGCCTGAGGGCACAACTCACCAGGCTGAAGGAGGACTTGGCTGAGGAAGGGTTAAAACGTGCTGAGAACTGTGAGAGGATCAAAGTGGTGGGGGGGCTGGGAAGGGGCGAGGAATGGCAGGAGTGGTTATAGGCAAAGGAAAAATGAGCAGGTTGGGAACAAGCGAAAGGGGTTGAAGAACAGTGGAGGGGTTGAGGAATGCTGAAGAGGGCTGAGGGACAGTGGAGGGGTTGGGGAATGGTGAAGGGGGTTAAGAAGATGAAAGGATTAAGGATGGGGAGAGTTTGAGGAATGGGGAGGAGATAAGGGATGCTGGAGGGGTTCAGGAATGGGGAGAAGTTAAGCAATGGCGGAGGAGTTTCAGAATGGTGGAAGGATTGATAAAGAAAGAGGGGTTGAAGAACAGTGAAGAGATTGAGGAAAGGTGAAGGAGTTTGGGGAATGGTGTGTAAGGTTGAGGAACAATGGAGATGTTGAAGAATCGTGGAATGTTTGAGAAATGGTGGTGGGGTGGTGGATCAGTGGGTGGGAGGAGGGCATGAGACTGGTGGCCACAGGCCAAAGCTTACCGATGACAATAGGCTGTGGCTCGCTCTTCACGCCAACCCCTGCACTTGTGCTGGCCGCGACCTGGACTCGGTACTGGACCCCTGGGAGAAGACCACCAATCACCACTGAGCGAATGGCTGCATCCACTGTCCGGTTGATGTGAAATCTCGTGGCATTGCCCAGGCACCATATCTGTCAGCAGGAATGGGTAGGAAAAATGCAAAGTAGAAAGTTAGGTAAGAATTCATCTGTATCTGAGAATCAAAAAAAAATCTGCAGATGCTGGAGAAAGAGTCTAAAATTCATAGCAGGTCTTGCAGACTAGCTGGATCATGCTAACAAAGATGTCCATCCAAGATAGTCCCATTTTCCTGCAGTTGGTCCATATCCCTCTCAACTTTTCCAACCATGGACTTTTCCAAATGTCTTTAAAATATTCTTATTGTTCATTTACGTGCCATGGTGTATGATGTGGGGAATCGTAGTCTTTTCATGACCTTGATTGTTCTTGGAAAATTTTTCTACTGAGGTGGTTTGCCATTGCCTTCTTCCAGGCAGTGTCTTTACAAGGTGGGTGACCCCAGCCATTATCAATACTCTTCAGAGATTGTCTGCCTGGTGTCAAGTGGTCACATAACCAGGACTTGTGATATGTGCCAGCTGCTCATACGACCATTGTCCACCTGCTCCCATAGCTTCACGTGACCCTGATCGGGGGTGGGGGAGTGTGCTGCTAAACAGATGCAAGGGTGACCTACTGGTTAGTAGAGAGAAGGAGTGCCTTACATCTCCTTTGGTAGAGATGTATCTCCATGCTGCCACCTGAGATGTTATTATACCTGCCTTGATGATCTTCTCTTGTTGGGTTGGGTAGAATAAATATAAAATGGAAATTAAAAAAAATAGAAAATGCTGGAAATACTCGACCGGTGAGACAGCATCTGTGGAGAAAGAAACAGTTAACCTTTCTGGCCTGGAATCCTTCATCAGTTCCATGAATTGTCTCAGAGCTGAAATATTTCTCTCACCCCAGATACTGCCTGACATGGTGAGAGTTTGGAGCAACTTCGCAAAAATCTTGTTTTTACATCTGTGACTGAGATGTTGCAATATTCTGATTCTAGCATTTGATCATTAAACTAGAGAAACAATCTTGCTGCAAAAGTAACATATCTTGGATTCAGTAATAAATTTTTAATGATTACAGCAAATTCTTTCCAGAAATTATATATTTTTGAACTGTAAAAATGTCATTCTTAAGCAAAAGACACAAAAAGCTGGAGGAACACAGTAGGTCAGGCAACATTTATTCTTATGCATTATTCTTCGGTGTTAATCTTTTATTGTTTTTGTTCTGTTAGGTTATCCATTTGAAGAATGTTGCTTCATCATATCCGTTGAGAATGAGGTATTGTTTGGATCCACTCCAGGTCTTAATAGGGTGTATAAGGTCCCCATCTTACAGAGCAGAAACATGTCTGTTTAATGACTAATAATGGTATTAAGTTTGAGATCAGTGCCTTAACTTAGGGGACACATTAATAACCCAAGAATTGGAAAAGAATATAAAACCATAAGATATAGGAGCAGAATTGGGCCATTTGGCCCATTGAGTCTGTTCCACCATTTCATCATGGCTGATCCAATTTCCCTCTCAGCCCCAATCTACTACCTTCTCCCCATGTCGCTTCATGCCTGAAAAATCACGAATTTTTCAACCTCTGCCTTAAGTATACCCAATGGCTTGGCCTCCCCAGCTGCCTGAGGCAACGAATTCCACAGATTCACCACTCTCTGGGTGAAGAAGTTCCTCCTCCTCCCTGGTCTAAATGGACGCCACTCTGTTCTGAGGCTGTGTCCTCTGGTCTTAGACTCCCCCACCATAGGAAACATCCTCTCCATATTTACTCTATCGAGGCCTTTCAACATTCAATAGGTCTCAATGAGGTCACCCCTCATTCCTCTGAATTCCAAAGAGTAGAGGCCCAGAACCATTAAACATTCCTCATATGACGAGCCTTTCAATCCCAGAATCATTTTCATTAACCTCCTTTGAACCCTCTCCAATGTCAGCACATCCTTTCTTAGATAAAGGGCCCAAAACTGCCCACAATACTCCAAGTGACCTATAATATCTCAACATGATATCCTTGCTTTTATAAGGCTCCTCAAGTTCATTCTGTCATTGAATATAAAGATGAAGATTAGCTTGATGACTTTGATTTCTCCCATATACGTCAAAACATACAGTGAAATGCTTCATTTGTGCCTACCGTCTACACAGTCCAAGGATCCACTGGGGGCAGCCCACAAGTGTCATAGCACATTCAACAGTACAGCACAACACAGTACAGGCTCTTCACCCCAAGATGTAGTGCTGCTCCTTACCCTCATCCTTCCCTCCCACATAATCCTCCATATTCCTATCATTCAGGTGCCCATCCAAGAACCTCTTATATGTCCCTAATGTATCTGCCTTGCCTCTACCACCACACCCAGCACCATACAGCTAACACTCTCTGTGTAAAAAACTCATCTCTGACATCTCAACTATACTTTCATAGTCATAGTCATACTTTGTTGATCCCGGGGGAAAACCAATGTTTTCGTTACAGTTGCACCATAAATAATTAAATAGTAATATGTAAATTATGCCAGGAAATAAGTCCAGGACCAGCCTATTGGCTCAGGGTGTCTGACCCTCCAAGGGAGGAGTTGTAAAGTTTGATGGCCACAGGCAGGAATGACTTCCTATGACACTCTGTGCTGCATCTCGGTGGAATGAGTCTCTGGCTGAATGTACTCCTGTGCCCAACCAGTACATTATGTAGTGGATGGGAGACATTGTCCAAGATGGCATGCAACTTGGACAGCATCCTCTTTTCAGACACCACCGTGAGAGAGTCCAGTTCCATCCCCACAACATCACTGGCCTTCCTCCCACCACCTCAAATTTATACGCCGTCATATTACAAGCACGAGAATGTCTACAGACGCTGGAAATCCAGACCAACACACAAAATGCTGGAGGAACTCAGTAGGTCAGGCAGCACCTGTGGAAAAGAATAAACAGTCAACATTTCAGGCCGAGACCTTCTTCAGGACTGGAAAGGAAGAGGGAGGATGCCAGAATAAACGGGTGGGGGGGGGGTAGGGGAAGCAGGATAGCTGGAAGGTGATGGGTGAAGCCAGGTGGGTGGGAAAAGTAAAGGGCTGGAGAGGAAGGAATCTGATAGGAGAGGAGAGTGGACCATGGGAGAAAGGGAAGGAGGAGGGGACCCGGGGGAGGTGATAGGCAGATGAGAAGAGATAAAAGGCCAGAATAGGGATTAGAAGAAGAGGGGAGAGGAAGGAAAAGTATTTTTTTACTGGAAGGGAAAATTGATGCTCCTCCACCCTGAAGGTGACCCCATCTTGGTAGAAGAGCAGACCATGGACTGATAAGTCAGAACAGGAATGGGAAACAGAATTAAAATGTTTGGCTACTGGATGTTCTGCTTTTGCAGATGGAGCTGGGGTGCTCGACGAAACAGTCCTCCAATTTACAATGGGTCTTATATTATACCTGAAGCGGTCGCCCATTGATTACCCATTTCTACCCACTATCACCATGCTTCCAACACCAACATCGCACACCCACAATTTACTAACCCTAACCCATGAACTCCTGGAATGTGGGAGGAAACCTGGAGCATTCCTCAGAAACCTGCAGTCACATGGGGAATGTATAAATGCTTACTCTAAAACCTACACTACTGTGCCATGCTGATACCCAAAATTCCAGCATCTGTGGCCTTTTGTGTCTCAAGAGACAACACATAAGCTGTCCACAGTTTCTACAAAGACCACCTTCTAGATCTCGCAGTGAATTCCGGGCAGCATAAGTAAGGCTCCAGAGATTTGTTGAAGTCCCACCACAACTAAAGCAGGACACTGGAAAACAATGTGTGTGAGGTTCATATGAATTCCTCACAGACTTGGCACAGATGCCCTCCCTCTGTAGTGAGCGACCACAATGGCAGCCTTTTCAATGCCCAGTAAAAGTTGGCTGCTGTGAAGCGTTATGCGAACTGCTACATTACTGTACCCCGACTCTTATTCACTTTGTAACTCGGTTTCCCTTGATTTCCTATAAGTGCAAAATTCCGTCCCTCGTAAATGTGCTGTGCAATAAATTTCTCAAAGAAGGATGAGAGAATTCTGTGGCACTCATCAATCCTCACCTGAACTGAAAACCCAGAGGCAAAGAAGAACCTGGTGATTATGCATTCTTTATCAATCATCGCTCTTCAGCTCCGAGGTGATGTGAGGAATGAGATTTATACATTCAGATTTATATATCACATCTACATCACAGCATCCAGTGAAATACATCATCTGCATTAACAACCAATTCACCTAAGGATGTGCTGGGGGCAGCCCACAAGTGTCACCACACATTCTGACACCAACAATGCAAGTCCACACTGTTCAACAGAACAACACAGGTAGCAACTGCAATCTGTTTTGGGACAGCTTCTTTCCCTCCAACATCAGATTTCTGAATGGACAATCAACAAATCCACAAACACCACCTCACTATTTTTTCTCTCTTTTTACAATACTTACTTAATTTCATTTTATACACAGTACTGTGCAAAAGTCTTAGGCACATGTATATACAGTGGCATGCAAAAGTTTGGGCACCCTGGTCAAAATTTCTTTTATTCTGAATAGCTAAGTGAGTAGAAGATGAACTGATCTCCAAAAGTCATGAAGTTAAAGATGAAACATTCTTTTCAACATTTTAAGCAAGATTAGTGTATTATTTTTGTTTTGTACAATTTTAGAGTAAAAACAAAGGAAGAAGCACTATGCAAAAGTTTGGGCACCCCAAGAGATTTGAGCTCTCAGATAGCTTTTACCAAGGTCTCAGACCTTAATTAGCTTGTTAGGGCTATGGCTTGTCCACAGTCATTGTTAGGAAAGGGGCCAGGTGATGCAAATTTCAAAGCTTTATAAATACCCTGACTCCTCAAATCTGGTCTCAACAATCAGCAGCCATGGGCTCCTCTAAGCAGCTGCCTAGCACTCTGAAAATTAAAATAAATGATGCCCACAAAGCAGGAGAAGGCTATAAGAAGATAGCAAAGCATTTTCAGGTAGCTGTTTCCTCAGTTCGTAATGTAATTAAGAAATGGCAGTAAACAGGAATGGTGGAGGTCAAGTTGAGGTCTGGAAGACCAAGATAACTTCCCAAGAGAACTGTTCGTAGGATTGCAAGAAAGGCAAATCAAAACCCTTGTTTGACTGCAAAAGACCTTCAGGAAGATTTAGCAGACTCTGGAGTGGTGGTGCACTGTTCTACTGTGCAGTGACACCTGCACAAATATGACCTTCATGGAAGAGTCATCAGAAGAAAACCTTTCCTGTGTCCTCACCACAAAATTCAGCGTCAAAAGTTTGCAAAGGAACACCTAAACAAGCCTGATGTATTTTGGAAACAAGTTCTGTAGACTGATGAAGATAAAATAGAACCTTTTGGCCACAATGAGCAAAGGTATGTTTGGAGAAAAAAGGGTGCAGAATTTCATGAAAAGAACGCCTCTCCAACTGTTAAGCACGGGGGTGGATCGATCATGCTTTGGGCTTTTGTTGCAGCCAGTGGTACGGGAAACATTTCGCTGGTAGAGGGAAGAATGAATTCAATTAAATACCAGCAAATTCTGGAAGCAAACATCACACCGTCTATAAAAAAGCTGAACATGAAAAGAGGATGGCTTCTACAACAGGATAATGATCCTAAACGCACCTCAAAATCCATATTGGACTACCTCAAGAGGCGCAAGCTGAAGGTTTTGCCATGGCCCTCACAGTCCACCGACCTAAACATCATCGAGAATCTGTGGATAGACCTCAAAAGAGCAGTACATGCAAGACGGCCCAAGAATCTCACAGAACTAGAAGCCTCTTGCAAGGAAGAATGGGCGAAAATTCCCCAAACAAGAATTGAAAGACTCTTAGCTGGCTACAGAAAGCATTTACAAGCTGTGATCCTTGCCAAAGTGGGTGTTACTAAGTACTGACCATGTAGGGTGCCCAAACTTTTACTTCGGGCCCTTTTCCTTTCTTTCGTTATTTTGAAACTGTAAAAGATGGAAATAAAAAAGTAATCTTGCTTAAAATATTAAAGAAATGTGTCATCTTTAACTTTATGCCTTTTGGAAATCAGGTCATCTTTTACCTGCTTAGCTATTCACAGTAACAGAAATTTTGACCAGGGGTGCCCAAACTTTTGCGTGCCACCATAGCCAGGGTACCTAAGAATTTTGCACAGTACTGTATTAATTTATGTAATGAACTGTAGTGTTGCCACAAAAACAAATTTCATGACATATGTGAGCGATGATAAACCTGATTCTGACAGGGGTCTCTATTGTGGACTGAGAGTGGGAAGGAGGCAGGGAGAGGGACACACGATTGGAAAAAGGGGAAGGGAGAGGGGAGGGAGCAGAAAGCATCAGAGAGACATTCTGTAATGAGCAATAAACCAATTGCCTGGGAATCAAATGATCTTGCCTGGTGTCTCAAGGCTGGGTGTGTCTGTACCTGTGCCATCCCATGTCCCTGGC
The DNA here is from genome assembly GCF_030028105.1 of Mobula birostris. Lineage (NCBI taxonomy): Eukaryota > Metazoa > Chordata > Chondrichthyes > Myliobatiformes > Myliobatidae > Mobula > Mobula birostris. The sequence goes on along the minus strand of NC_092375.1, from coordinate 6,589,148 downwards.
ACTCCTTCTTTGCCACTTGTCCCACACAACCTTCCGTGGCGCACCACCTTTGCCATTCCCAACACCCTTTGCCAGATATGCAAACTAGCTCTCCGCTCCACATTGACAAATTAGGTACCCTAGCTATATACTGTATATATGCCTAAGGCTTTTGCACAATACTGCATACTGTAATTCATAGTTTCTGCATTGCAATGTACTGCTGATGTGAAACAACAAATTTCCTGATATACGTCTGTGATATTATACCAGATTCTGATTCTGATTCTGACTCTGAGTAAAAAATTGGAACAAGACAACAACAGTTAACCAAGCCCCTTTCCCACCCTCGGACCCCTCTCACACATATAGACAGGCCTGCAACCCCAGGACAAGCTACCTTCAGGCCTCCAGTCCTTTGCCTCAGACTCTCAGACGCATGGACATTAAGCCTTCAACCTCTAGTCCCAGGCCCAGACTCGCAGACAGTGGGCCCCTGACCTTCAGACAAGCTAACCCAGGGGCCTCGAACTTCCCAAATTTGAATCCATCTTAAAGGGATTTTTCCTTTCTTTTTTGCATAGGATGGAGTTGTGTCTAGTCATGGGTTACCCCCTCGCCACCCGTGAACTAAAGACACGGTTGATATTCAATCCTATTTTAAGCATCATACCTTAGCCAGACTTGATAGGCTTGGGAAATTCCCTCCACTGAGGGCTGTGAGTGAGTCAGCTGGGCTTTTAGAACAATCTGGTGTTTTCACAGAGAAATTAAAGACAAACATAGAGAGACGAGAGATTGCAGACACTGTAATCTGGAGCAACAATCAACCAGCTGGAGGAACCCAGTGGGTCAGGCAGCATTAGTGGGGACGAAGGAATTATCAATAGTTTGGGTTGAAATTTCAACAGTTCCTTCCCCTCCCTGAAATGCAACACAACTCGCTAAGTTCAAGATGGCACCAGCAAACAATGAGATAAATGACAACATCCTGCTGACAGATCGCAAAATTACTCCTTTTCTTCTTTCAAATATGATTCTATCACTAAGCTGGAAACTATGATTTACATTTTGATGGTGTGTTTATGGGTAGTTGGGTCTACCAAAGGAGGTGTAAGGCGCTCCTTCCTCCGCTAGCCTGCAGGTCACCCTTGGGCAAGGTGTAGCACCTGCTTAGCCCCCTGATCAGAATCATGTGAAACCATGGGAGCAGGTAGTGGATGGTTGTATGAGCAGCTGGTGTATATCACAAGTACTAGTTATGTGGTCACTGATGCCAGGCATGCAATCTCTGAAGAATATTGATAATGGCTGGGGTCACCCGTCTTGCAAAGACATTTCCCAGAGGAATGCAATGGCAAACCACTTCCGTAGAAAAATTTGACAGGAACGATTGTGATCATGCAAAGATCACGATTGTCCACATCATACGACACGGCACATAATAATGATTATGTGATCTGCCGCTTTGTGTCTCCAAGGTCATTCGGTGAGGTAGGGAGCAGAGTGTGCGGTCTAGATGCCTGGAGAAGGGGCTCGAGCTCATGATCGACTCCATTGCTTCTCTCTGATTGAGGTGTTGAGCAATGTTGAAGTTGATGAGGATGAGAACAGAGGACAGGCGGGTATCCAGTGCCATCTCCCTGCATTTGACCAGCCTTCCTCTCCCTCTCACTAGCTGCTGCTGGAGGGAAGTGCAGGAGCCTTGGGTTCCACATTGCAAGGATTGACTGGCGATGTTCATGGCTGTGGACTCGTTTTTGGGGACTGTGAGGTTCGTGTTGCGCATGTTACTAGATTCTGGTTACTTTCTCTTGCTTCTTGAGTGGTTTAATCAGATCAATTGGTGATGACTGGGGCGCTTTGGTGAAGACTGGCTCTGTGTCCTGCAATCGGCTAAGAGCGCTGAACTGAATACTCCTGGACTCCAGGTTTGATGTTCATAGTCTATGTCTTGGTTGCTTGCTTTTTGTTGTTGTGTGTGTGTTGGGTGTTTGATGTTTTTCTAGGAACAGGTTCCATGGTGTTTCTTTGTTTTGTGTCTGCCTGCAGGAGGATGAACCCCAGAAATGAATTCTGTATACATACGTTGGTAATAAATGTACCTGAGTTCCTCCAGCACACTTTTTTTTTAAAGAAAAAAGTCTTTTTTCCTCTTGTATCTCCAAGAAGGCAGGACAGTAGCTGTATTTCATTAGGACATTTGGTTGCCACCTAAAGCACTTCCAGATTTCCACAGATGTCCAATGGAGAGCGTTCTGACTGGCTGCATCACCGTCTGGTATTGTGGGGTGGGGTGCTGGTGGTAGGGGCGGTCTACTGCACAGATCAAAGTAAGCTGCAGAGAGTTGTAAAATTAGTCAGCTCCATTATGGGCACTTGTCCTCTGTAGTATCCAGGACATCTTCAAGGAGTGCCTCATAAAGGTGGTGTCCATCACCCTCTTCTCACTGTTACCATCAGGAAGGAGGTACAGAAGCTTGAAGATACACACTCAGTGATTCGGTAACAGCTTCTTCCCCTCTGCCACCCGATTTCTGAATGGACTTTGAACTCATCAACACCACCTCACTACTTGTTTATTTCCTTCTTTTGCACTACTTATTTCATTTTATATTTATTCTGTAATTCACAGTTTTTCTCTATTATCATGTATTGCATTGTACTGCTGCTGCAAAGTTAACAAACTTCATGACATATGCCGGTGATATTAAAGCTGATTCTGATTCCTGATGGCTGCAGTGAGAAGACAGCGTGACCTGGATGGAGTGCATTTTACTCACCCACCACTCTCTCTGTAAAAGACTTATCTCTGGCCCCCTATACTTCTCTCCAATCACCTTAAAATTATGCCTTTGGAAAAAGTCTCTGGCCGTTCATGCATTCTATGCCTTTTATCATCTTGTACACCTCTATCAAGTCACCCCTCATCCTCCTTCCCTCCAAAGCCTCACCTCGCACAACGTGTCATCATAACATAAGACATTTTGGGATGCAGCATTGACCACCCTGCACAAACTGGGACTCCAAGGAGTAACTGATTAGCAGTGAATATTTACCTTTTACTCCTCGATCAAGTTTCCTCTCATCCTCCTTCACTCCAGAGAGAAAAGCCTCAGCTTGCTCAACATATCCACAGAAGACATTCCGGGGTCTTTCTGGCAAATCTTTTCCATCATGTGGTTACAATTAGTAATATAAGCTCACTCACACCAGATTAATATTAAAGCACCTCCCTGTAACCACATTTACTACACATTGCCTCACAAGGGGAAATCTTTTTTTAACAAACTACCTACTGGAAGAACACAGTGGGTCATGTAGCATTAATGGGGGAGGGAAGGAATTATCAATGTTTACGATGCTTTGAGAGGAAGGTTGAAACTTCAATAGTTCCTTCCCCTCACAGAAATGCTACATGACATGTTGAATTCCTTCAGAGAGTGTTCTTAAAGAAAAACATCTTTCCTCCTCATGTGGGGCAACGTGCAACTTCTGTTGGATGCAGGTACAGTGATATCAATCTAGTGTGGGTGAGCTTACGTTACTACTTCGTGTGTTAAGACTCAAATTGCAACCACATGATGAGAAACATTTGCCAGAAAGACCTCTGAATGACTTATGAGAAAAGGCTGAGCAAGCTAGGTCTTTTCTCTCTTGAGCAAAGGTGGATGAGAGGTGACTTGATAGAGATATACATGATGATAAGAGGCACAGATCGAGTAGATAGTTATAAAATCATAGTAGACTATAGCACAGGATCCATTCCATGCCAAACCATTTAAACTGTCTTGTCCCATCGACCTGCACCAGCAGCATAGCCCTCCATACTTCTCCCAACCATGTACCTTTCCAAACTTAAACGTTGAGATCAAAATCACATCCACCACTTGCGCTGACAGCTCATTCCACAGTCTCACCTACCTCTGAGTGAAGAAATTTCTCCTCATGTTCCCCTTCAACTTTTCACCTTTCACCCTTAACCCATGACCTCTGGTTGCAGTGACACCCAACCTCAGTGGAAAAAGCCTGCTTGCATTTACCCCACCTATACCCCTCAAGAATAAGCAGAGATAGCTGGAGTCTTTTTCCCAGGGCAGAAATTATGCCATCAGAAATGAAGGCATAATTTTGCATTGAATGCAGGAGAGTACAGGGGGGATGTCAGGGGTAGGTTTTGTTATAGAGAGAGTGGTGGGTGTGTGGAATACCCTGACAAGGGTGGTGGGAGAAGCAAATACATTAGGAGCAGGATGCTGCCTGACCTGCTGAGTTATTTCAGCATTTTACATTCTTCCAGCTTTTTGTGTTTAGCCCACAGACCATGACAAGGAAAGAACTGCAGTTGTTGGAGGCATTTTATGTGTTCCTAAGGTTGTCATAGCCGGGGGTGGTATTGGGGATCAGCTCCCACTATCTATAAAGTTCTCCAAATGGCGTGCGACTCTAACAGCCTCTGACAACCAAGTCCAACTCTTGTCTTTCACGTGTGGCTTAGCTACTAGGCCCAGCAGATCTGTTTCTACTGACAGGAGAAGGGTCAAAGGCGGACCACTGGCGCCTCAAAACCAGTTGCTTCGGGCAGGTGGGGCTCATCAGCCTTGGCGGGCAGCCCACCGAGGAGTAGGAAAACTCCGATTTTAAACCTCCGCTGCCTTATGACCATGCATCCGTTAGTCTTGCGAGACCATGGATCTGCACCTGGAAAGTCTTCACTCTCCAGGACGCAGGCTTGGGCAAGATTGTATGGAAGACCAGCAGTTGCCCATGCTGCAAGTCTCCCCTCTCCACGACACCAATGTTGTCCAAGGGAAGGTCTTTAGGACACATACAGCTTGGCACCAGTGTCGCCGCAGAGCAACGTGTGATTAAATGCCTTGCTCAAGGACACAACACGTTGCCTCGGCTGGGGCTTGAACTCACGACCTTCAGGTCGCTAGTCCAATGCCTTAACCACTTGGCCACGTGCCCACAACCATGCACACCCATGGGAAAATAAACCCCGAGGAAGAAATTCAGAGCTGGGGTCCCTAAGGCAGTTTGATGTTGTTTACAACTTCACTCTGGCATCCTCTGCGACAACACTGGTGCCAAGCTGTATCGGCACTTGCCCTTCCCTTAGACTACATCAGTGACGTGGAGAGGGGGAACCCACTGCATGGGCAACAGCCGGTTCTTCAAATCTCCCTGTCCAGGCTTGCACCCTGGAGAGGACACAGTCCACCAGAGACGCAAACCCACGATCCCCTGGGATCGATAGCTGCCTACCAACGTACTATATTTTATGTTCTTATATGGTTGCGTTCACTTGAAAGCTTGGTAAATTATTCTGTGCTGCACAGGTTGGAGCAGTGAAGACAGAAGATGTGGTAAGTGTGAGCATCCTCCTACTCCAGACCTGAACCTCCTGGGAAGGTCTATATGCTGAGGCATTAGGACAGCTAAGAAGAGCAAAGGATGATTTTAGTGAGTCATTTTCAGCCAAGTCAACCCGAGACTGTGCATGTGGAGACAGACATCTTGAGGGAGGTGTCAGAACAACATCGACACACCTAAGGAAGGAGTGGCCCACTAAACACTAAAGGTTATGCAGATGCTGGAAATCTTGAGTAACTCACACAGGGTGCTTTTTGTATGTGGTCCACAGAACATGGCAAGGAAAGAACTGTAGATTGTGATCCTAGAAGCAGGAGTTATTGGAGGTAAATGCCTCTCCATACCTCCCTGATACTGTGGTGTAGCAATTACACAATGCTTTACAGCACCAGATGTAACATCAGGGTTCAAATCCTGCTGCTGTCTGCATGGGGTTTCAACAGTCTCCCCATGACCGTGTGGGCTTCCCCCGGGTACTCCAGCTCTACACCACGTTTCAACGGTGTATGGTTAGGGTTAGTGTGTTGTGGGCATGCTATGTTGGTGCCAGAAGCATGGCAACACTTGTGGGCTGTCCCTCGCACATCCTCGCTGATTTGATTTGACAATCCATTTCACTGTATGTTTCGATGTACATGTGACAAATAAAGCTAAACTTAAGTGAACATGGCATTGAGTTGTGGCCATGAAACTTTAGGATGGGCTTGGAGGAACATGAGAGGGTGCAGATAAGATTTACCAGATTGGATCCAGGGATGAGGGATTTCAGCTCTTGGTGTGAGTGGATAAGCCTGGCTTGTGCTGGGCAAGCTCAAAGGTCTTAGGGTGGACAAGTCACCTGGACCAGATGGACTACGTCCCAGAGTCCTGAGAGAGGTTGCTGAAGAGATAACTGATTGAATGATCTTTCAAGAATCACTTGATTCTGGCATGGTTCAGGAGGGCTGGAAGACTGGAAATGTCACTCCACTCTTTAGGAAGGGAGGAAGGCAAAAGAAAGGCCTGTTAGCCTAACCTCGATGGTTGGCAAGGTGCTGGAGTCCATTATCAATGATGAGGTTTCGGAGTACTTGGAGACAAATGATAAAGTAAGTCAAAGTCAGCATCGTATCTGTAAAGGAAAATCTTGCCTGACAAATCTGGTCTTAAAGTAAAGGAGGCTGAAGTGTGAGACTTAATAAGTAGGCACGATCATGATTGGTTTAGACGTGAAGGACAAAGAAAAGATGTCGGTGCAAGGGCTAAGGGACAAAGATTTAGGATTTTTGGCAGATATGGGAGGAGGGGAGGAATGGGTGGTCAATGATTTTGTTTCTGGACCTTTCTGCCAATGAGTAGAATGGCACAGCGTGGTTAGTGGTTAGCAGAACACTTTACCGTGCAGGCTCAATTCCCGCCGCAGCCTGTAATTCTCCCCATGGCCATGTAGGTTTCCACCGGGTGCTCACTGTACTCACACAAAGACATACTGGTTTGCAGGTTAATTGGTCATTGTAAATTGTCTCCTGATTAGGCTAGGGTTACATCAGGGGTTAGTTGGGCAGTGTGGCCTATACCACACCGCATCTCAATAAATAAAAAATAGAGTGTAAAATGAAATTGAGAGAAATAATCTTGCAGGATCAGAAGGGGAAAAAGACTGTATGAATTATGATGTAGCTAGTATGGAATCGATAAGAGGAATGGGCTTTTGTTATCTTTCCACTCCAATAAAGGTAATGTATTAGCTTCAATGAGCACTTACTTTGTGTGTCTCAAACTTTCAATGGCTTTTCAGAATCAGAATCAGGTATAGCTCGGGTGTCTAAGACGTTTGCACAGTACTGTAGTAATTTTATGTATTGCATTATACTGCTACCACAAAAAAAAATCATGACATATGTGAGTGATGATAAACCTGATTCTGATATGGGTCTCTATTGTGGACTGAGAGTGGGAAGGGGGCAGGGAGAGGGGAATCGTGGTTAGGAAAAGGGGAAGGGAGAGGGGAGGGAGCAAGAAGCACCAGAGAGACATTCTGTAATGGTTTGTTGCAGAATTCTAATAATACTGCAATAAATCAATTGTTTGGAACCAAATGAGCTTGCCTGGCGTCTCAGGGCTGGATGGGTCCCCCCCCCCCCCTGCCTGGCACTCCTTCTTTGCCACCTGTGCCAGACCCCATGCATGGTGCTTCACCATCTCCATTCCCAATATCCTTTGCTTCCGCCAGATTTACAAACTCACGCTTCTGCCCCACTTTGTCAACTACTGTATTGCGCAAACTTCTTAGGCACCCTAGCTATATATATGTGTCTAAGACCTTTGCACAGTACTGTACATTAGAACATAAAGGGAAGTGCATCATTTGCACAGCCAAGGATCTGTTAGGGTCACCCCACAAGTGTCACCACACATTCCAGCTTAATCAGAGTGCATACTTCATTGATCAGCATTGTATAGAATGGGTTAACGTCTTCCATCTCTTTGAAGTTGATAAATTGGTAAATTGTTATGATATTGTCACCTGCACTGAGGGAGGGTGAAAAACTGTTTGACTTGCGTGCCATTCAGAGAGATCATTTACATACAACAGTGAGTTGAAGTTGTACAAGGGAAAAACAATAACAGAGTGTTACAGTTACAGAGAAAGTGCAGTGCAGACAGACAATCAAGTGTAAGGGATGGAATGCTGAAGTTTGACACAACCACATTTGGAGCACTGTGAGTGGTTTTGGGAGCCATATCGAAGAGAGAGTGTGTTAGCATTGGAAAGAATCCAGAGGAGTTTATGAGAGTGATCCTGGTAATGAAAGGATTAATGTTTTAGGAGCGTTTGGAGGCTCTGGCTGTGTGTGTGTGTGTGTGTGTGTGTGTGTGTGTGTGTGTGTGTGTGTGCGTGCGCGCGCCCTTAACTCCTGTTGTGGAGTTGTTGGGGCGCCGTCATGACAAGCTTTTTTTTTGTGTGCTCATCGTACGGTGTGTTTTGGGCATCTGAAACCTGGCAGAGCCCCCCTCCAAGTTTTTTTTTACGAGGTCAAGTTGTTAGCTCCACACTCAACCCAAGGAAGGATGGAGAGCGTGCAAGGGAGCTGGCCGGATTCGAACTCTGGACCTCTCGCTCCGAAGTCCAGTGCTGATACCACTACGCCACCAGCTGACAAATATACTCACTGAAATTCAGAAGAATGAGGGAGGATCTCATTGAAACCTATTGAATATTGAAAGGCCTAGATAGAGAGGATGTGGAGATGATATTTCCTAAGGTGGGAAAGACTAAGACCAGAGGGCACAGCCTCAGAATAGAAGGATGTCCCTTTAGACCAGAGTTGAGGAGGGATTTCTTTGGCCAGAGTGTAGTGAACCTATGCAATTCATTGCCACAGACGGGTGTGGTAATCAAATCATTAAGTGTATTTAAATCAGAGTTTGGTAAGTTCTTGATTAGTCAGGACATGAAAGGTTACAGGGAAAAAGCAGGAAAATGGGGTTCAGAGGGCTAATAAATCAGCCATGATTGGGACAGACTCAGTGGGCTGAATGGCCTCATCCTGTTCCTATGTCTTAAGGCCTTATGATTATAAATCCAAATTATTATATCCAGAAGAGGAAAAGTCCTTCATAAAAATGAGAAGGTCTGCAGATGGTGGAAATCCGAAGCAACACACACAAAATGCTGGAGGAACTCAGTAGTTCAGGCAGCTTCTATGGAAATGAATAAACAGTCAAGGTTTCAGGACAAGGCCCGTCTTCTGGACTTCCTGGTTTCAAAAGTGACAGTTGTGCTCTGATGTCAACCTGCAGAAGAGAACTTGAAGCCTAAGGTAAATCAGCCATGATTATATTGCACGGCAGGGCCAGGTCTGAGACACTGACTGACCTTTTCCTGCTACTCTTCTGCTGAGATGGCAGCACACTCCGGGTCCAATCAAGGGCGTATTTGTTTTTCTTGTATATATCCTTTATGATTGGAAGTCACTGCTGCATACAGAGGACAGCAAGTTCTGCAGGTCTCTCCCATCAATGAGTTGCTAGACAGCAATGGAGCTGGACATTGCGTACCGCTGTTGTGTTGTCACCCGGACATTGTGTACCGCTGCTGTGTTGTCACCCGGACATTGCGTACCGCTGTTGTGTTGTCATCTGGACTTGTTACATACCATTGTACTGTGATGGTGTGCAGTTCAAAGAAAAAGGTGCGAGTGACTGACTGCCTTGGATGCTTTTATTGTGATCGCAAGAACCTATCGGACATTGGTAATGTAATTGGTAATTCCTAAGGAGACTGAGGTCCTTTAACATCTGCCGGATGATGCTGAGGATGTTCTACGAGTCTGTGGTGGCCAGTGCGATCATGTTTACTGTTGTGTGCTGGGGCAGCAGGCTGAGGGTAGCAGACACCAACAGAATCAACAAACTCATTCGTAAGGCCAGTGATGTTGTGGGGATGGAACTGGACTCTCTCACGGTGGTGTCTGAAAAGAGGATGTTGTCCAAGTTGCATGCCATCTTGGACAATGTCTCCCATCCACTACATAATGTACTGGGTGGGCACAGGAGTACATTCAGCCAGAGACTCATTCCACCGAGATGCAGCACTAAGTGTCATAGGAAGTCATTCCTCCCTGTGGCCATCAAACTTTACAACTCCTCCCTTGGAGGATCTGACACCCTGAGCCAATAGGCTGGTCCTGGACTTATTTCCTGGCATAATTTACATATTACTATTTAATTATTTATGGTTTTATTACTATTTAATTATTTACGGTGCAACTGTAACAAAAACCAATTTCCCCCGGGATCAATAAAGCATGACTATGACTATGACTAAAAGCCTCCAAGTTCGGTTCAGGTGTTCATTAGTGAGACCAACAGCAGGGTAGCTGTGTTGCGTGGACAAGTTCCTCATGCCTCAGAATCGCCTGTGGTGGTCACTGACGAGGAAGATGCTGGCGCTGGCTGCATGCTGCTGGATTTCTTATTCGCCTGGGGGGCTGGCCTCTCCCATGGGTGCTGCCCCCCAGTGTTCACTCTGTGGAAGAACAAGCTGAACCAGGACAACTCAGGGACTTTGACTATATTATTATTTTTTCTTTTTGCAACTGTAAGTTTCTCTGTAACCATACCCATATGTGCTATTTGAGCTGTGTGCTGTTGGTAATGTGTTTGGCACCTTGTCCTTGGAGGAACACTATTTCGTTCAGCTATATTCAAGAACGGTTGAATGAGAATTAAACTTGAAACTTGAGCTTGGGCTTGAACTATTTTCCTATTCTCTTTATGCCTCAGTTGAGAGCCTGGAAATTGAAAGGTGTGAAGGCATTTGCAACCACAGGACATTTGTTGAGGCAACTCTGATGTCTGAAAGTCTTTGACAATCCTTGTTAATCTCCAATTTAACACACACGAAATGCTAGAGTTACTCAGTAGGTCAGGCAGCGTCTATGGAACTGAATAAACAGTTGACATTTCAGGCCAAGATCCTCCTTCAGGACTCTCCATCATTTCCAATCTATTGTGTAATTAATAGTCACAGTCACAGCATGCGTTTTTTTTGGACATCGGTTGTTTGTCAGTCTTTGTGTGTGGTTTTTCATTGATTCTATTGTATGCTGTGAAGATCTGCAGGGAAATGAATCTCAGGGTAGCATATCATGGCAGATACATACTTTGATAATAGATTAACATTGAGTTTTGAACGTTGTGAAGAGTATCAGCCCAAAATGTCAACTGTGTGTTTCCCTCTGTAGACAATACCTGATCTGCTGAGCTCCTCCAGCACTTCTGTGTGTGGTGCTCCCATTTCACTGTCATTAAGGCACTTGGTAAATTCTCTTGTTTGAGATTGCTAGTCGACTTTTGAGCAAGTGGGATGAAAGCAAGTTATTGTGCTGGTTGGGGAAGTGAAGAAGGAAGGAGACAGAGAGAGAAGGGATAATGAACAAGGCCACAGTGTCACCATACACCAAACAACATGCCCACAGTTCATTAACCCTCAACTTGGAATGTAGTAGGAAACCAGATATCCAGAAGAAACTCACCCAATCATGGAGATAACAAAAAGACAGCGGCTTAGAAGCAATAATACCATAAGACATAGGAGCAAAATTAGGCAATTCGGCCCATCAAGCCAGTTCTGCCATTCAATCACAATTAAATTATAAACTATCTCCTCCCTTCTCCCCATAACCTTTGACACCCTTACTAATCAAACACAGCTTTAATTATACCCAATGACCTGGCCTCCACAGCTGTCTGTGGCAACAAATTACACAAATTCAGCACCCTCTGGTGAAAGAAATTCCTCCTCAACTCGGTTGTAAATGGATGTTCTTCTATTTTGAGGCTGCGTTCTCCAGTCCTAGGCTCCCCCACTATAGGAAACATTCTCTCCACGTCCACTCTACCTGGGCCTTTCAATATCTGAGAGGTTTCAATGAGATTCCCCTTCAATCATCGTAGTGAGAACAGGACCACAGCCATCAAACACTACTCACACATTAACCCTTTCATTCCTGGGAATATTCTTGTGAACCTCCTCTGGACCCCCTCCAACACCAGCACATCCTTTCCCAAATAAGGGACCCAAAATTGCTCGCAACACTCCATCCATCTGACCAATGCCTTATAAAGACTCAGTAAGGTGAGTGAAGATCATTTAGAGGAGGACAAGATAGACTCCTGAGTGGCAGAAGGCACCCAGGTACCAGTTGAAGCCCGTGTCAATGCCGCCAGAGCTCCCCCACCCAACATTGGCCCATATGCTCCAACCTACCTTGTACTCCTGGATGATTCCATTCTGCTGCTCTGCAGGGGGAGGATCCCAGGACACACTGATACTGGTGCTGTTGTGGTTTCCAACAGTCAGCACGGTCACTGACTGGGGCGGGGCTCCTGGAGCTGTGCATGGGAAGACAATATATCAATTCAACTTGCGCACCAGCTCAGTTAAGCAGAGAGGTTTAGAAACTTATCATACCACGGAGCCATTTAATTGTCTTATAATTGAATTGACTCTATTACTTACATCCTTCATATATATAAGTAAAAATCTTTGTTACTTTTCCGTCTAAGTGTGCAATGTGCAATTTATAATAATTAGTATGTACAATAGGACAGTCAATATAACATAGAAATACAGTTGCGTCAGCATGAATTAAGCAGTCTGATGGCCTGGTGGAAGAAGATGTCCCGGAGCCTGTTGGTCCTGGCTTTTATGCTGCGGTATCATTTCCCAGACAGTAGCAGCTGGAACAGTTGGTGGTTGGCGTGACTCGGGTCCCCAATGATCCTTCGGGCCCTTTTTACACACCTGTCTTTGTAAATGTCCTGAATAGTGGAAAATTCACATCTACTGATGTGCTGGGCTGTCCACACCACTCTCTGCAGAGTCCTGCGACTGAGGGAGGTACAGTTCCCATACCAGAAAATGATGCAGCCAGTCAAGGTGCTCTCAATTGTGCCCGTGTAGAACGTTCTTAGGATTTGGGAGCCCACACCAAACTTCAACCGCGTGAAGAGAAAGAAGCACTGTTGTGCTTTTTTCACTACATAACCGGTATGTACAGACCACGCGAGATCCTTGGTGATATTTATGCCAAGAAACTTGAAGCTGTTCACCCTCTCAACCACAGATCCATTAATGTTAATAGGGATTAGCTTGTCTCCATTCCTCCTGTAGTCCATAACCAGCTCCTTTGTTTTGGCGGCATTGAGGGAGAGGTTGTTTTCTTGACACCAAGAACAGTGGGATAGAAGCTGTCCTTGAGCCTGGTGGTAGCTGTTTTCAGACTTTTGTGACTTCTGCCCAATGGCAGAGGGGAGAAGACAGAATGTCTGGTTTTAGGATATTAAGCATTTCAGAAGCAGTAGTTAAACTATGAAAACAACGGGAATTCTGCAGATGCTGGAAATTCAAGCAACACACATCAAAGTTGCTGGTGAATGCAGAAGGCCAGGCAGCATCTCTAGGAAGAGGTGCAGTGGACGTCTCAGGCCGAGACCCTTCGTCAGGACTAACTGAAGGACTTCCTTCAGTTACTCCTGACGTAGGGTCTCGGCCTGAAATGTCGACTGTATCTCTTCCTAGAGATGCTGCCTGGCCTGCTGCCTTCACCAGCAACTTTGATGTGTGAGTTAAACTATGAACTTATTTTTATACAATTCTTTATTCTTTATAATTGTTGAATGTTGTTGTTCTTTGTTCCTTGTCACTCCCTTGTCAACAAACCACAGCAAATTCCTAATACATGTAAATATATATGGTGAATCAATTTGATCCTTGATAAGTTATTGATAAGAGGAAGGATGGAAAGAACAAAGGTTATAGAAGCGACCTGGTCTTGTATGGCAATTCAAATGAGCAAGAATGCAGAAAGCTGCAGAGAACACTGGACTCAGCCCAGTACATCATGGGGACATCCTTCCCCACCATTGGTGGTATCTACAGGAGGTTCTGACTCAAAAAGGCAAAGCCTTCATCAGAAATTTCCACCATCTGGGCCAGGCCATCTTCACACAGCTAACACAGGACAGGAGCTACAGAATCCTGAAGTCCCACTCCACCAGGTTCAGGACCTGCTTCTTCCCTTCTTGAACCTATCTTCATGACCCTATTCAGTACCTCAGTATAGCAACACTATGAACACTTTCTCCACTTTGCACTGAAATGGACTTTGCTTTCTTTTATTCGAATTTTGTTTCTTTCTTTTAAAAAGTTGTGTTTAACTCAGTCCTGAACAAGGGTCTCAGCCCGCAAGGTCCTCTGTTTATTTTGCTTTGGATTTCCAGCATTGGCAGACTTTCTTGTATTTGGTTTATGTTTTTTTTCTGGCAAGTGCTGCCTATATGATTCTATATGCCTGTATGCTGCTGCTGCAAGTATTTCTTTTCTTTGCACCTCTGGATGTGACAATAACCTTGACTTTGATTTTGATAAGACGGAGACTAAGGCTGTATGGTAACAAAACTGGAAGAAAATTGCATAATTCGCTATCATCAACATTGACTTCGGGTTTCGCTTTAAGAGGCTGGCCAGACGTGACGACGTGGTTACGTAAGAATTTTTAGTGCGGTTTTGTGTTTAGGTTTTGGAGTTCAATAAAATGAGTTACGGGGTTCATTAAATATAAAATGCCTCATTTTGTTTAATTTGCAAAATCCCACATCAGTGACCCTGATGCTGTAGGACAGTTCTGGAGTTATTATTGAACATATTCAGTAGCAGGAGGTTTACCAGGATGCTGCCTGGATTAGAGAGAATGTCTTTTGAAGACAGGTTGAGTGAGCTAGGGCGTTTCTCTTCAGAGAGAAGGAGGATAAGAGGTGACTTGATAGAGGTTACAAGATGATAAGCGGCATTTTCCCAGGGCAGAAGAGGCTCATATAAGGAGGTATAATTTTAAGGTGATTGGAGGAAAATGCAGGGGGGATGTCAGAGGTAAGTTTTTTTTAAAAGAGGGTGATAGGTACATGGAACATGCTGCTAGGAGATGTGGTAGGTTGTCAAGTGACACAGTGTTTTCACCAGTAGGAAGTTCAGCAGGTTGATGCCTGGATTAGAGAGCATGTTTTCTGAATATTGATTAAGCAAGCTAACATTTTCCTCTTTGGAGAGATTGAGAATAAGAGGTGCCTTGACGGAGACTTAGAAGATGATAGATTGGCATAGAAAGAGTGGACAACCAGTGATTATTCCCAGGGCAGAAATGGCTAATACAAGAAAGCATAATTTTAAGGTGATTGGGAGAAAGTATGGGGGGCATGTCAGGGGTAATTTTTTTACACAGATAGTGGTGAATACATGGAACACACTGTCAGGGATGGTAGTAGAGGTAATTCATGAGGGGCATTTAAGAAACTCTGAGGCACATGGATGATGGAAAAATGGAGAGCTATGTGGGAGGGAAGGGTTTGATTATCCTTAGAGTAGGTTAAAAGGTCGACAGAACATTGTGGGCCAAAGAGCCTGTACTTCTCTGTACTGTTCTGTGTTCTAACACCTTGTCCTTGGCTCTGAGATTGGGTTTTTATTTCCCTCACTGCTGGTGTGAACAAAAAGCTTTCCGATGAACCCTGATAAGTCAATAATTCCACCATTCCACGTCTTCCCCGGGATGTGCTGTGAAAATAAAAGTTACCGCTGAACCCAACATCCCGACCACAGGCAGCCATTTTGCTACTTCCTGGGCACGCTACAGGCCTCAGGAAGAGAAACCTATCTCTGGGTGTCATACATCGTGTAGAATGGAGAAATAGGAGGGGTGATGTCAACCAGGCTCCATTGAGAAAGGTGGTGGAGAGAAGGAGTGAATGAGAAGGGCATAAGGTGACAAAAGACTACTGAAATTAGTGAGTTGGATGACGAGAGGGTCACTGGACTTTGGGGCATGTGACGACAATAAGCCAATTTGTTAATTTATGAGACAGGAGAGAGGGAAGGAATGTCAATGAGAGAGAGGAGAAGATGAAACGGGGATGGGAGATCAGGAATGGGGCAGAGAGAGAGAGGGAGGAGGGATTCAGTGAGAGAGGGAGAGAGGGAAGAGAGAAAAAGTTAAAGGGAGAGAGAGGGATGGGAAGAGAGGTAGAATGGGGGGAGAGGGTGTTAGAGAATGAAAGAGAGAGAGGGGGGAAGAGAGAAACAGAGAGGGAGATGGGAAATGAGACATGAGAAGAAGAGAGAGGGAGAGGGGAGAGTGGGAGATAGAGAGTCAGGAAAATGAAAGAAGGAGAGTCAGAGGAGAAAGATAAAGGAACAGAGGGGGAAGTAAGAAAGATATCAAATGTTAGATGGATAAGAATTAAAAAAGGTGAAAGCAGAGGAAGTGAGAGAGAAGAGAGACAGTGAGGAAAGTGAGCTACTGAGAGCAAAGGAGAGTGAGAGAGTAAATGAGAAGGGAGGGGCAATGGGGAAAGCGAGCTGTGGAGAGAGAGAGAGAGAGAGAGAGAGAGAGGCAGTGGGGAAAGTGAGCTGTGGAGAGCAAGAGAGCGAAGCAATGGGGAAAATGAGCTGTGGAGAGAGAGAGGGGGCAGTGGGGAAAGCGAGCTGTGGAGAGAGAGAAAGAGTAAATTAGAAGAGAGTAGCAGTGGGGAAAGCAAACTGTGGAGAGAGAGAGAGGGGGCAGTGGGGAAAGCGAGCTGTGGAGACAGAGAAAGAGTAAATTAGAAGAGAGGGAGGTGTTGGGGAAAGCAAACTGTGGAGAGAATAATTAAGTGCAAACTGCATAACTCACTTTTGTGCAGGGGTTGAGCAAGGTCAGGTATTGACAGACCATTTTTTACACTCTCTCAGCAGTGAATGTGGAGGCCGTGGAGTCGGCAGGTTTGGTCAATGTGCAGTACTTGTGGAGAATGGGGTGTGGTGCAGATTAAAATACGGGAATTGGAAACACACCTGGGAATTCTGAAGGGAAACAAACTGCAAGGCATTGCAATGTCGTAAGCGGTGTGTCCAGGGGCTTGAGGCTCAGTTCGTACACAATGCCCCTACACTGACAGAGGAACAGGGTCTATGGTATCGGCTGCCACATGCACCAGCACTATCAGGCACACATTACACTGGGCGATATTGTGGCACATGGAGTATTGTGAGCAATTTTCGGCCCCTTATTTGAGAAATGGTGCAGTGGCACTCGATAGGGTCCAGAGGAGGTTTGCAAGAATGAAATGGAAATGAAAGGTTTAATATATGAGGAGAGTTTGATGACTCTAGCCCTTTACTCACTGGAGTTTAGAAAAATAAGTGGGAATTTCACTGAATATTGAAATGCTGAGATAGAGTGGGGGTAGAGAAGATGCTTCTAACAGTGGGGGAGCATCGGACCAGAAGGCACAGCCTCAGAATACAAGGATATCCCTTTAGAACAGAGATGAGGAGGAATTTCTGTAGCCAGAGGATGGGGAATCCGAGGAATTCATTGACACAGATGCCTGTCACTCTCAATGCCATTCTCCTGCCTTTTGCCCGTAACCTTTGACATCCTTACTAATCAGGAAACTATCAACCTTCACTTTAAGTACACTCAATGACTTGGTTTCTATAGCCATCTATATCTACAAATTCCACAAATTCACCACCCTCTGGCTAAATAAATTACTCCTCATCTCTGTTCTAAAAGGATGTCCTTGTATTCTGAGGTTGTGCCCTCTGGTATGAGACTCTTTCACTATAGGAAGCATCCTCTCAATGTCCACTCAATACCTTTAATCTCTTACTACTGCAGTTGAGCATCCCACATGCTTCAAAAGTGTGACAATCATACCAGTGCCTACGAAGAGCAGGGTGAGCTGCCTCAATGATTATCACGCATTGGCATCCACATCAACTGTCATGAAGTACTTCGAGAGGTTGCTCATGGCCAGAATCAACTCCTGCCTAAGCAAGGACCTGGAACCACATAGTTCGCCTATCTCCACAATAGGTCTACAGTGGATGCAATCTCACCAGCTCTCCATTTGGCCTTGGATCATCTGACAACAGTAAGACCTATGTCAGGCTGCTGTTTATTGACTACAGCTCAGCATTCAACACCATCATCCCCTCAGTTCTAATCAACGTTCCAAGAACTGGGCCTCTGTACCTCCCTCTGGAATGGGATCCTTGACTTTCTCACAGGGAAACCAGAGACTACATGGATCAGAAATAACATTGCCTCTTCACTGACAATCAGTACTGGCACACCTCAAAGATGTGTGCTTAGCCCACTGCTCTATTCCCCCTACACCCATAGCTAGCCACAGCTGAAAAATCATCTATAAATTTGCAGATGACATAACTATTGTTAGCAGAATTTCGAATGGTGCCAAGGAGGTGTACAGGAGTGAGACTGATCAGCTGGTTGAGTGGTGTCACAACAACAACCCTGCACTCAACATCAGCAAGACGAACTGGAGATGCAGCTCAATGACCTTTGTCTAGTCAAGGAGATTGAGGAGGTGACAGAGAGGAGCTATATTTCATTAGGAGTTTGAGAACACTTGGTATGCCATCAAAGACGTACCAAGTTGCACAAATTTCTACGTGCTCCTTGGAGAGGATTCTAACTAGTTGCATGTCTGGTATGGGGGGAGCTTCTGCACAGGATTGGAAAAAGCTGCAGAAATTTGCAAACTCAGTCAACTCCGCCATGAGCTCTCGTCTCCATTGCGTGGAGGACACCTTTAAAACGTGATGCCTCAAGATGTGGCACCCACCATTAAAGCCCCCTGTCACCCAGGATGTGCCCCCCTCAAGGAGGTGGTTACAACTGTGTACAACAGGGGCAGAAGAGATTCACATTTATGATCTCTTTCACACACACTCACACACACACATACGCACTTACAAATATACACACACACCCCACACACACACATATACACACACATATACACACACACAAACACATACACAAACATACATAGGCAGACACAAATACAGACACACACACACACACACACACACACACACACACACACACACACATACACACACACACACACACACACACACACACACACACAAAAGACGATTCAGGAATAGCTTCTTCCCTTCCACCATCAGATTTCTGAATGGACAATGAATCCATGTATACTACTTCACTATTTTGTCTCTTTTTACACTAAATTTAATTTATATGTACATCTTACTGTAATTTATATTTTATTACTATTATGTATGGAATATACTACTGCCACAAAACAACAAATTTCACGACATGTGCTGGTAATATTAAACCTGATTGTGATTCTCATTCTCTGTCCGGGACTTTCAGTATCCGGTAGGTTTCAATGAGTTCCTCATTCATCTTTCCAAACTTCTGGCTTACACCACACCAGCAGTGGTCCATGTTCACTAGGCAAACCATCATTAGGCATACCTTTTTCCTACCAAACCTCTGTGTTCATAATGCAAAAGTCATTCATTGGCAGATGAACTGGTGATCTGCTCTACCAACACGATAATCACAGGCAGGGGTAGACCATTCAATTGCTTGAGGCCACTCCCCTATTCAGTGAGTTTGTGGCTTGCCTCCAGAAATGAACCTAGTTTGCCGTCACTGTGAAGTAAAATCTCTCCTCGTGGTGCCACTGCATTGCCTGTGGACTGCAGGGAATGGGACTGTTGTGGCTGCTCTAAAGGGGTCCTCCCCAATGCCCCCCCCCCCACCATTAAGCACATCTACAAATGGCGCTGACACAAGAATTCAGCATCCATCAGCAAAGACTCCCACCATCCAGGGATGCTCTCTTCTCAGTGCTGCCATCAGGAAGGAGATACAGGAGCCTCAGGTCCCACACCACCAGGTTCAGGAACAATTATTATCTATCAACCATCAAGCTCCTGAACCAGCATGGACAACTTCACTGACCTCAAGTCTAAACAGATTCCACAACCTATAGACTCACTTTCGAGGATTCTACAACTGGTGTTCTCAGTATTATTTATTTAGTTATTTATTAATTATTATTTCTTTCTGTATTTTCACAGATTGCTTATTTTTGCACATTGATTGTTTGTCAGTCTTTGTGTGTGTGTAGTTTTTTATTGATTCTGTTGTACTTCTTTGTTCTACTTTGAATGCCTACAAGAAAATGAATCTCAGGGTTGTATATGGTGACATATAAGTACTATCATAATTTGCTTGGAACACGTACCAAGGTACAATGGTTCAACTTTCTTTGATCCTATTATAGTTACTATTCTATAGATTTACTGAGCATGCCCACAGGCAAACAAATCTCAGGGTTGTATACTGTGACACATACATACTCAATAACAAATTTATTTTGAGCTTTGAGCTAGCACAGACTTGATGGCCCAAACAGCCTCCTCATGCACAGGAAGTAGTTAAAGACACCAGGTAACTCCATTTGAAGTACAGTATATGCTAAAGTACTCACCTTCTTCATTAGTGCGTGCCGTCTTCGACTCGCTGTCGATCCCCTGGAACTCATTGAAGTATGGCCGCACCTTCATCTCATAGCTGACTCCCTTCTTCAGGTTGGATAGGACCGCGCTGCGCTCCGTCGGTACCTTCACCTCCATCAACTGCCAGGACGATGGGGAAGGAAGGCCGGAGATTTGACGGAAAAGCACCCGGTAGCCCTGGATGAACTGTGATGGCCTTTCAACCTGAGTGAAACCAAGAAAAGATGCGGTTGGTTTGGTTCAACCAATCTGAATTGTTCAGCCCTCTCCAAGAGATTTATCGTTAAGCACAAGATCGGGGCACAACTGCATAAGCCTGTGGACATCAGCCAGTGAGAACAGCGAGAAGAGTTTAAAGGGAGACAGTTATTTCTTCAGCGGTTTGATCGGGGCACGACTGCGCAAGCGCATGGACATTAGCCAGTGAGAACTGCGACAAGAGTTTAAAAGGAGAAGCTTTATAGAGCGCGTGTCAGAAGAGCGGGTGACGGAGTAGAGGGAGACAGAGTAGGAAGGCTTCGGCTCAACAGGGCTTCCGCGTTAACGGGTCGAGGTGACATAAGTTGCCTGAGTAGGATACTGACAGGAAGTATGTGTGTGAGGCTAGTTTTCTGTGCTCTGTATCAGATGTGGGAAGTCCGGGAGATGTCGAGGTGTGTCGAGCTGCAGCTCTTTAGGGACCGTGTTAAGGAACTGGAGATGCAGCTCGATGACCTTTGTCTAGTCAGGGAGATTGGGGAGGTGACAGAGAGGAGCTAAAGGCAGGAGGTCACACCGGGGCCTGTGGAGACAGGTAAGTGGGTAACAGTCAGGAGAGCAAAGGACAAGAGTCAGATGCTAGAGAATACCGCTGTGGCTGTCCCCCTTATCAATAAGTATTCCTGTTTGAGTATTGTTGGGGGGACGGCCTACCTGGGGGAAGCAACAGTGGCCATGCCTCTGGCACAGATTCTGGCCCTATGGCTCAGAAGGGTAGGGAAAGGAAGAGGATGGTGGCAGTGATAGGGGAGTCTATAGTTAGGGGTCAGACAGGTGATTCTATGGACGCAGGAAAGAAGCACGGATGGTCGTTTGCCTCCCAGGTGCCAGGGTCCAGGATGTTTCTGATCGCATCCACAGTATCCTGAAGTGGGAAGGAGAACAGCCAGATATATCCTGAAGTGGGAAGGAGAACAGTACATATTGTTACCAACGACATAGGCAGGAAAAGGGAGGAGGTCCTGAAAACAGACTACAGGGAGCTAGGAAGGAGGTTGAGAAGCAGGACCTCAAAGGTAGTAATCTCGGGTAGTAATAGAATGAGGTGGAGGATAAATGCGTGGCTGAGGGATTAGAGCAGGGGACAGGGATTGAGATTTCTTGATCATTGGGACCTCTTTTGGGGCTGGAGTGACCTGTACAAAAAGGACAGGTTGCACTTGAATCCCAGGGTGACCAATATCCTGGCAGGCAGGTTTGCTGAGACTATTGGGGAGAGTTTAAACTAGGATTGCTAGGGGGTGGGAACCATAGAACCATAGAACACTATGGCACAGAAAACAGGCCATTTGGCCCTTCTAGTCTGTGCCAAAACATTATTCTGCTGGTCCCATTGACCTGCACCCAGTCCATAACCCTCCAGACCTCTCTCATCCATGTATCTATCTAAATTATTCTTAAAACTTAAGAGTGAGCCCACATTTACTGCATCAGATGGCAGCTCGTTCCACACTCTCATTACTCACTGAGTGAAGTTCCCTCTAATGTTCCCCCTAAACCTTTCCCCTTTCACCCTAAAGCCATGTCCTCTCGTATTTATCTCTCCTAATCTAAGTGGAAAGAGCCTACTCGCATTTAACTCTGTCTATACCCCTCAACATTTTGTAAACCTCTATCAAATCCCCCCCTCATTCTTCTACGCTCCAAGGAATAAAGTCCTAACCTGTTCAATCTTTCCCTGTAACTCAACTCCCGAAGACCTGGCAACATCCTAGTAAATCTTCTCTGCACTCTTTCTATCTTACTGATATCCTTCCTAAAGTTGCGTGACCAGAACTGCATACAATACTGCAAATTTGGCCTCACCAATGTCTTATACAACCTCACCATAACACCCTAACTCCTATAGTCAATACTTTGATTTATGAATGCCAGGATGCCAAAAGCCTTCTTTACAACCCTGTCTACCTGTGACGCAACTTTCAGGGAATTATGTATCTGAACTCCCAGATCCCTTTGTTCCTCAGCACTCCTCAGTGCCCTACCATTTACTGTGTATGTCCTACCTTGACTTGTCTTTCCAAAATGCAACACCTCACACTTGTCTGCATTAAATTCCATCTGCCATTTTCTGGCCCATTTTTCCAGTTGGTCCAGATCCCTCTGCAAGCTTTGAAAGCCTTCCTTGCTGTCCACAAGGCCTCCAATCTTAGTGTCATCAGCAAACTTGCTGATCCAATTTACCACATTATCATCTGGATCATTGACATAGACAACAAACAACAATGGCCCTAGCACAGATCCCTGAAGCACACCACTAGTCACAGGCCTCCAGTCTGACAAACAATCATCCACTACCACTCTCCGTTTTCTCCCACACAGCCAATTTCGAATCCAGTTTACCTCTGAACCTTCTGAACTAACCTCCCATGTGGGACCTTGTCAAAGGCCTTACTAAAGTCCATGTAGACAACATCCACAGACTTTCCTTCAACTACTTTCTTGGTAACCTCCTTGAAAAGCTCTACAAGCTTTGTTAAACACAATATACCACCCACAAAGCCATGCTGACTATCCTTAATCAGCCCTTGGCTGTTCAAATACTTGTACAACCAATCTCTCAGAACACCTTCCAATAATTTACCTACTACTGATGTCAGGCTCACTGGCCTGTAATTACCTGGTTTACTTTTGGAGCCTTTCTTAAACAACGGAACAACATGAACTACCCTCCAATCCTCCGGCACCGCACCCGTGGCTAAGGACATTTTAAATATTTCTGCCAGGGCCTCTGCAATTTCTACACTAGTCTCCCTCAAGGTCCGAGAAAATATGTCAGGCCTGGGGGATTTATCTACCTTTATTCACTCTACGGCAGCAAGCCCCTCCTCCTCTTTAATCTCTATATGTTCCATGACACTGCTGCTTGTTTCCCTTCCTTCCATATACGCTATGCCAGTTTCCTGAGTAAATACTGATGCAAAAAAATTGTTTAAGATCTCCCCCATCTCATGAGGCTCCACACATAGATGACCACTTTGATCTTCTAGGGGACCAATTTTGTCCTTTACTATTCTTTTACTCTTAATATACTTGTAGAAACCCTTCGGGTTTACCTTCACATTATCTGCCAAAGCAACCTCATGTCTTCTTTTTGCCTTCCTGATTTCCTTCTTTAGTATTTTCTTACATTTTCTATACTCTTCAAGTACCTCATTTGTTCTTTGTTGCCTACACCTGCTATACACCTCTCTCTTTTTCTTAACCAGATCACCAATATCCCTTGAAAACCAAGGTTCCCTATGCCTGTTAAATTTGCCATTAATCCTGGCAGGAACTTGCAAACTCTGCACTCTCAAAATTTCACCTTTGAAGGCCTTCCACTTACTGAACACATCCTTGCCAGAAAACAACTTATCCCAATCCACTCTTCCTAGATCCTTTCTCATTTCCACAAAATTGGCCCTTCTCTAATTAAGAGGACCAGACCTATCCTTATCCATAATTAACTTGAAACTAATGACATTTTGGTCACTGGACCCAAAACATTTGCCTACACATACTTCTGTCACCTGACCTGTCTGGTTCCCTATTAGGAGATCAAGTATTGCATGTTCTGTCATAGGTACCTCTATATATTGATTTAAAAAACATTCCTGAACACATTTGACAAACTCCAGGCCATCTAACCCTTTCACAGTGTGGGAGTCCCAGTCAATATGTGGAAAGTTAAAATCTCCTACTATTACAACTTTCTGTTTCTTACATCGGTCTGCTACCTCTCTGCAGATTTGCTCATCCAATTCTCTCTGACCATTGGGGGTCTATAATACAACCCTATTAGTGTGGTAACACCTTTCCCCTTCCTCAGTTCCACCCACATGGCCTCTGTAGACACACCCTCCGGGCTGTCCTGTCTACGCACAACTGTGATATTTTCCCTGATTAGTAATGCCACTCCTCCCCCTTTCATCCCTCCCCCTCTATCACGTTGGAAACAACGGAACCCCAGAACATTAAGCTGCTAGTCCTGCCTCTCCTGCAACCAAGTCCCACTAATAGCAATAATGTCGTAATCCCATGTAAACTGAACTGAAGAGACGGAGGAAGAGGCGGTTGGCTCACGAAAAGAGAAAGCTTGGAGACAGTGATGGAGGGAGGATAGGCAGCTGATTGAGAAAGGACGCACTCAGACCGATGGTTTGAGATGTGTCTATTTTAATGCAAGTATTATGAACCAAGCCGATGAGCTTAGAGCATGGATCAGTACTTGGAGCTATAATATTGTGGCCATTACAGAGACTTGGATGGCTCAGGCGCAGGAATGATTACTTCGAGTGCTGGGCTTTAGATGTTTCAGAAAGGACCGGGAGGGAGGCAAAGGAGGTGGGAGCGTGGCACTGTTGATCAGAGATAGTGTCACAGCTGCAGAAAAGGAGGAAGTCATGGAGGAGTTGTCTACGGAGTCTCTGTGGGTGGAGGTTAGGTACAGGAAGGGGTCAATAACTCTACTGGGTATTTTTTATAGACCACTCAATAGTAACAGGGACATCGAGGAGCAGATAGGGAGACAGATTCTGCAAAGGTGTAATAATAACAGGGTTGTCGTGGTGGGAGATTTTAATTTCCCAAATATTGTTTGGCATGTTCCTAGAGCGAGGGATTTTTGATGGGGTGGAGTTTGTTAGGTGTGTTCAAGAAGGTTTCTTGACACAATATGTAGATAAGCCTACAAGAGGAGAGGCTGTACTTGATCCAGTATTGGGAAATGAACCTGGTCAGGTGTCAGATCTCTCAGTAGGAGAGCATTTTGGAGATAGTGATCACAACTCTATCTCCTTTACAATAGTATTGGAGAGGGATAGGAACAGACAAGTTAGGAAATTGTTTAATTGGAGTAAGGGGAAATATGAGGCTATCAGGCAGGAAATTGGAAGCATAAGAAGCATAAATTGGAAACAGAAGTTCTCAGGGAAACGTATGGAAGAAATGTGGCAAATATTCAGGGGATATTTATGTGGAGTTCTGCACAGGTAAGTTCAAATGAGACAGGGGAAGGATGGTAGGGTACAGGAACTGTGGTGTACAAAGGCTGTTGTAACTCTTAGTCAAGAAGAAAAGAAGAGCTTATGAAAAGCTCAAAAAGCGAGGTAATGATAGAGAGCTAGAAAATTATAAGGCTAGCAGGAAGGAGCTCAAGAACAAAATTAGGAGAGCCAGAAGGGGCCATGCGAAGGCCTTGGCGGACAGGGTTAAGGAAAACCCCAAACCCCATTCTACAAGTATGTTAAGAGCAAGAGGATAAGATTTGAGAGAATAGGACCAATCAAGTGTGACAGTGGAAAAGTGTGTATGGAACTGGAGGAGATAGCAGAGCTTCTTAATGAGAACTTTGTTTCAATATTCACTATGGAAAAGGATCTTGGCGATTGTAGGGCTGACTTACAGTGGACTGAAAAGCTTGAGCATGCAGATATTAAGAAAGAGGATGTGCTGGAGCTTTTGGAAAGCATCAAGTTGGATAAGTCACCGGGACCGGATGAGATGTACCCCAGGCTACTGTGGGAGGCGAGGGAGAAGATTGCTGAGCCTCTGGCGATGATCTTTGCACCATCAGTGGGGACAGGAGAGGTTCCAGACGATTGGAGGGTTGTGGATGTTGTTCCATTATTCAAAAAAGGGAGTAGAGATAGCCCAGGAAATTATAGACCAGTGAGTCTTACTTCAGTGGTTGGTAAGTTGATGGAGAAGATCCTGAGGGGCAGGATTTATGAACATTTGGAGAGGCATAATATGATTAGGAATAGTCAGCATGGCTTTGTGAAAGGCAGGTCATGCCTTACGAGCCTGATTGAATTTTTTGAGGATGTGACTAAACACATTGATGAAGGAAGAGCAGTAGATGTAGTGTATATGAATTTCAGCAAGTTATTTGATAAGGTACCCCATGCAAGGCTTATTGAGAAAGTAAGGAGGCATGGGATCCAAGGGGAAATTGCTTTGTGGATCCAGAACTGGCTTGCCCACAGAAGGCAAAGAGAGGTGGTAGACGAGTCATATTCTGCATGGAGGTCAGTCACCAGTGGTGTGTCTCAGGGATCTGTTCTGGGACCCTACTCTTTGTGATTTTTATAAATGTCCTGGATGAGGAAGTGGAGGAATGGATTAGTAAATTTGCTGATGACACAAAGGTTGGAGGTGTTGTGGATAGTGTGGAGGGCTATCAGAGGTTACAGCGGGATATTGATAGGATGCAAAAATGGGCTGAGAAGTGGCAGATGGAGTTCAACCCAGATAAATGCAAGGTGGTTCATTTCGGTAGGTCAGATATGATGATAGAATATAGTATTAATGGTAAGACTCTTGGCAGTGTGGAGGATCAGAAGGATCTTGGGGTCCGAGTCCATAGGACACTCAAAGTTGCTGCGCTGGTTGACTCTGTGGTTCAGAAAGCGTACGGTGTACTGGCCTTCATCAATTGTGGGATTGAGTTTAGGAGCCGAGAGGTAATGTTGCAGCTATATAGGACCCTGGTCAGACCCCACTTGGAGTATTGTGCTCAGTTCTGGTCGCCTCACTACAGAAAGAATGTGGAAACCATAGAAAAGGTGCAGAGGAGATTTACAAGGATGTTGCCTGGATTGGGGAGCATGTCTTATGAGAATAGGTTGAGTGAACTCGGCCTTTTCTCATTGGAGTGACGGAGGATGAGAGGTGACCTGATAGAGGTGTATAAGATAATGAGAAGCATTGATCATGTGGATAGTTGGAGGCTTTTTCCCAGGGCTGAAATGGCTAGCACAAGAGGACGCAGTTTTAAGGTGCTTAGAAGTAGGTACAGAGGAGATGTCAGGGGTAAGTTTTTTACACAGAGAGTGGTGAGCGTGTGGAATGGGCTGCTGGCGACGGTGGTGGAGGCGGATACGATAGGGTCTTTTTGAGAGACTCCTGGACAGGCATATGGAGCTCAGAAAAATAGAGGGCTATGGGTAACCCTAGGTAGTTTCTCAGGTAAGGACATGTTTGGCACAGCTTTGTGGGCTAAAGGGCCTGTACTGTGCTGTAGGTTTTCTATGTTTCTAAGAGATTTTGCAGATGGTGGACATCCAGAGTAACACACACAAAATGCTGGAGGAACTTAGCAGGCCAGGCAACATTAATGGAAATGAATGAACAGTTGATGTTTTGGGCCAAGACCTTTCATCAGGACTGGAAAGGAAGGGGAAGAAGTCATAATAAGGTGGGGTGTGGAAATGGAACATAAGCTGGCAGGAGATAGGTGAAGCCAGCTGATGGGGAAGGTGAGTGGGTGGGAAAAGTGATCACCCTCAGGCTCCAATGGTTCTTGCCTACCCAACTTCTCTTTGTGATTCAGGCCCCAAGATCTGATAACATCCAAATTTCGTATGCACTCTTTTCAGCTTTATTACATGTTTCCTATGATAGGGCAACCGACACTGTCCATGATACTCCCTTAGAAGGCCCAACATCACCTCATGTGACTCCAACATGTTGATGAAGGTGATATTTTTCTCTCTTGATAGTGACGTGAGCATCATTTGGAGTATTGCGAGCAGTCTTGGGTGAGGAGACAATGTGCTGGCATTGGAGAGGCTCCAGAGACGGTTCACAAGAATGAAAGGATTAATGCACCAGGGGCATTTGATGGCTCTGGGCCTGTACCCGCTTGAGTTTAGAAGCACTGGGGGAGGGTTTCATTGAAACCTATCAAATATTGAAAGGCCCAGACAGAGTGGATGTGAAGATGTTTCCTGTAATGGTAGAGTCTAGGACCTGACAGCACATCCTTGAAATTGAGGGACGTCCATTTAGAACAGAGTTGAGGAGGAATTTCTTTGGCCAGAGGGTGGTAAACTTGTGGAATTTATTGCCGCAGGTGGCTGTGGAGGTCAAGTCATTAAGTATATTTAAAGCGGAGGTTGACTGGTTCTTGAGTGGTAACGGTGTCAAAGGTTACGAGTAAAAGCAGGAGATTGCGGTTGAATGGGAGATTAAATCAGCCACGATAAAATGGCTGAATGGGCAGAATAGCCTAATTCTGCTCCAATGTCTTGTGGTCATATGGTCTTATTTAGTACTTAATACAATCCATCAAATGACTGGTAGGAGTTTGATACAGTTAGCTCGTTCAGTGAGACCTTACATTTCACTCTGGGTCATTCAGTATAGGCATAGACCTGGTATGAATGTTAAATGCTTTTCCACTAAGGACGTTGGTGAATCAGACAAGAGTTGTGCAGTGTTCCACGGTCACCAGATGCGAACAAGGTGGGAATGCTCTGTGCACTAGAATGTTTGACAACACTTGTGGGCCATCCTTAGGTCTTCACTAGTTTGTGATGGCTCAATACAAATAAAACATTTCACTCTATGTTCCGGTGTACATACGACACATCTAATTCTGCTCCTATATCTTATGGTTTTATAACTGACTCTGAATCTGAATTCCAGAATATATAAGACCATGAGGCAGAGGAGAAGAATTAGGCCATTTGCCCTATCGAGTCTACTCTACCATTCTATCATGGCCGGTTTATAATCCTCTCAACCCCATTCTTCTCCCTTCTCTGATGCCCTGACTAATCAAGAACCTATCAGCCTCCACTTTAAATAAACCTAATGACTTGGCCTCCACCGCCACCCAGGGCAATGGATTCCACAGATTCATCACCCCTCTGGCTAAAGAAATTCCTCCTCATCTTGGTTCTGAAGTGATGTCCTTCTATTCTGAGGCTGTGCCCGCTGGTCCTAGACTCCCTCATGAAAGGAAACATCCGCTCGTCACCATAAGTAACAACATTTTAATTTCCATGCAGTCAGAGTGGGTTTTTCAGTCTCGCCTCAAGATCATTGGTCCAAGCCTCTGGAGTGTTTCCAAGAAAATTGCAGGACGGTTGTCTGCCAACCTGACAGCAGTTATGGGTTTGTAAACAAGTACACATAACAAAAAATCAAGGAGATTAAAATAAAATCTTTATAAATCACTGGTTTGGATTAGTGTGCCAAATCTGAGCACTGCACTTAAACAAGGACTGGAAAGATCTTCAAAAGGGAATCGGATAAGTACTTAGAAAGGAAATATTTACCGTTGTATGAGGAAAGGCCAGATGGAGTGGGACTAATTGGATAATTCTTTCAAGGAGCTTCTGAAAGGTCTCCTAGTGTGCCACGAGGTTTTACAGGGCTGTAACTTTAGCCAACAATTCCAGTCCGAGCAGCAGCTGTTTTCATTCAGGGATGACATGACCTCATTTTAACCTGAATCACCAGAAGTTGAGTACTCCCAAAATCGTAAGACGGTGGTGCTGAATAGGGTCACTTGGTTCTATTGTGCTTGCACCGGTGACTTGAAAGAACTGACCAATTAGTCTCGCTCTCCCCCACACCCACACCCCCCTTCACCTCACAGCACTGTGAATAGTAAAGTTATCGGCAGTTCCCCTTGTATGCTCCCAGTGTACTTATTTTCATCAGCTGTTTGGTCAATGTGTTCTGGATGACAATGTAGTACACAAAAAAGATTGTCCTCTCTATCACCCTGCTGACTCATCAGTCCTCTTCCAAAATCAGATTTCTGAATGGACAATGAACACTAGCTCACTATTTTTGCACTCTTTTGCACTGTTTTTGCACTACTAATTTGTTTACCCGTCATCACGGTAGTGTAGCAGTTAGCATAACCCAGTAGCCCAGGTTCAATTCCCGCCACTGTCTGTAAAGGGTTTGTACATTCTCCCCGTTACCATGTGGGTTTCCTCCAGGTGTTCCAGTTTCCTCCCACATTCCAAAGATGTACGGGGTTAGGAGGCTAGATGGTCACATGAGTGGGGGTGTGGGCTTGTTGGGCCTGAAGGGCAGGTTACCATGCTGAATCTCTAAATAAAATATAAGCTAAATGAGAAAAATAATTTATTTTTTTTCATAGTCATAGAATATTACAGCACAGAAACATTAATCTGCCTTGTCCCATTGACCTGCTCAGTCCTTAGTCCTCCATATCCTCTCATCCATGTACCTATCGAAATTTCTCTTTAATGTTGAAATCGAGCCATCACCTACCACTTCCACTTATTGAAATGATAGTAATTTTATGGATTGCTCTGCACTGCTGCTGCAAAATAACAAATTTCTCGACTAATTTCTAATTAAAACTGACATTAAACCTGATTTTGATTCTGATCCTGGTTATTGGCCCTCCTTTTAAAAGATTAAGTTTCTTCTTACTTACTCTGTAATTGTGAAAACTGTATTAAATTTTCCTTGATATCTCTCTGGAGAACGGCATGCAGTTCTGATTTCCTTCCTAGATGGAAGATATATTGGTGTGGGAGGTGGTTCACCGGGTTGATTCTGGGAGTAAGGAGTGTTGGCCAATGTTCCTTCTAAATTGTGCGCAAAAATCTTGTGCTGTGAATTTTTTTGCCCCATGCCAACATGTGCACACTGAATTTTTAAATGGAAGTAAACCAGAAGCTATTCCAGGGATAATAAACTACCAAGTCCAGTTCGTTATTCATAGTTTTAAAGAGATAAAATAACTGTCAATAAGAACTTTGATCTCCTCTGGGTTTGATCATTTTCACTCTTTTTCATCCGCACTCTAGCAAAGCATACAGAGAGGGCCTGTAGTGGGTATTGAAGGATTTTCTCGCCAGAGCTTTTGCACACTGCCCATATGTGATTGGCTTGCTAAATGATGCTTTAAAAAGTCAAGTTTACAAATATCACTCCATTTCTTCCCACTTGCAAATTCGTCAACAACTTTTGCATCTGACAATACATGCAGGTAACACCAGTTTCTGTATTATGCGTAAATATTTCTCATAGCTGCACATTCCTGACCTTATGAGCTTTCTATGTAGCAGTCTCCACTGTTTCATTGAGCCACTCTACTTTAAAATAACCAGCAGTTCTTTTGCGCTACACACCCTTTGCTTCTTCACAATTTGACACAGTGAATCAACAATTCTTCAATAAAACAATACAAATAAGCCAGTTCTAAAATCTGCAGACAAATCATCACAAATTCTACATTATCAACACTGTCCACATCAGAAACCGGAAAAGGAAATGTGATTGTGTACGATCGTGAAATATACTGAACATGCCAACGAGGTAGAGGGTAACAACCTTTGGTGTGCAGTTTAAATTCTTTTGTGCGCTAGTAGCAAAAGGTGTGCACGCGCACACACACGCACACCTTGGAGGGAATATTGGTGTTGGCCTCTAGGGAGAGATGGAGTTACTGTAATTCCTAAGAATGAGAGGGGCTCATACCAAAATGTCTAAAATTATGAGAGTAGTAGTTAAGATAAGTGAGGGAAAGTTGCTTCCACTGGCAATTGAGACTTGAACTAGGGGGAATAGGCTGAAGCTTCAAAGAAGATTTGGGGTGGAACTAAGGAGGAAACCATTAACACAAGAGATTCTGCAGACGCTGCAAATCTTGAGCAATACTCACAAAATGCTGGAGGAACTCAGCAGGTCAGGGCAGGGGATAAGAGAAGAATAAGCAGTTGATGTTTTGGGGTGAGACAATTCATCAGGACTTGTGAATGCTACTACTACTACTACGTCGACTCAGGCTGAGGGGGCCGGCGTCGGGCACGATGACAGACTCTCCACTTCTCCCTCTCCCTCATCAGTGTGTTCAGTTCATCTACATTAGCCGTGCTGCTGTCTTCTAGGAGCGTGTTGACCATAGTCTTGGGAGGGCACCCAGGCTTCATCCTTCCGTGCTTGGGCTCCCATATGATGACGAGGGTGGCAGGTAGGTCGGGGTGGCGTAGACAGTGTCCCGCTAGTTGCAGTCTTCTCGCCTCAATTTTAGTGGAGAACATCGGTAGGTTGTTATAGAGCTTGACGTTCGTCATGTGCTGTTGCCAACTCACATCAAGAGCCATCCGGAGCATTCGTGTATAGCAACCATCTAGAGACTTTCGCATCGTCTTGGTGAGTGTCCACGTCTCGCATCCGTACGTGAGAATGGACTCTATGACTGCTATGGAAATCCTCTTTTTAAGCCCTCTGGTCAGGTTCGACTTCCAGATTTCCTTCATGTTGTTCATAGCCCTCCACGCCAGCGCCTTCCGTATCTTTACGTCCTTTTCCGAACTCATCATTCTTGACCCCAGGTACTTGTAGTCAAAGACTTTCTTAATGGTATCATTCTTTACGGTCTTGAGAGTACCTTCATCGCAGTTAAACGCCATGTACTCTGTCTTTTTAGCGTTTAGGTGAAGTCCAACTTTATTGCATTCAATTTCCACTTTTGTCCGTAGCTGCTGTGCTTCCTCCATCCGGTCAGAGAGTAGGATTATGTCATCTGCAAAATCGAGATCTGTGAGCGTAACTGGTCTGACTCTTTTGGTTTGTCCTGGTTTTATGGTAAAACCAAACTTGTGAATGAATTAAAGCTTATACACCCCCCCCACCCCCACCCACCACCACCACCTTATTCTGGCTACTTCTTCCCTTCTTTCCAGTCCTGATAAAGAGTCTTGGACCAGACTGTATCTGTCCCTCTGTAGATGCTGCCTGACTTGCTGAGTATCTCAAACATTCTGAGTGTGTTGCTCTGGATTTCCAACATCTGCAGAACCTCTCGTGTTCTAGAACACTGGCAATATCTGGAAGCCCGATGTCTGGGTGCTACTTACAGTGTAGCACTGATCACTGATGGAAGAACGAGGTTGTACTTACTGCCCAGGTGATTTGGATACTAGACGGTGTCAGGACTAGTGGATTGTGCAGCCGTATGATGACGTCGCCAAGCTCCCGTTGCACCTGCCTGTGATCCACGCCTTGTGCCGGGGGACTGATATCTGAGAGGGCACAGCAAGAGACAAATAAAAAGATCAAAGTTTAACTTTATTTGTCGTACACAGTGAAATGTCATTTTGCAACAAAACAAATCAACGAGGACATCAGAGGGGATGTTGCCTGGATTAGAGGGCATGTGTCATAACCAGAGGCCTGGATTGTTTTCTCTGGAGTGGCGGAGGCTGAGATGAGATCTGTTAGAGGTTTAAAAATATGAAAACAATATATAGAGTAGACAGACAGTACCTCTTTCCCAGGATTGAAATGTCTAATGCCAGAGGGCATGCATTTAAGGTGAGAGGGGGTAATTTCAAAGGAGATGTGAAAGGCAAGTTTTTTACAATGAGATGGTGGGTGTTTGGAATGTCCTGCCTGGCATGGTGGTAGAGATAATCTATCGGGGAATTTTAAGTTCAGAAGAACACAAGACATGGGAGCAAAATTAGGCCATTCGGCCAAGGTCTGCTCCACCATTCCATCATGGCTGATCCCAGATCCCACTCTACCCCATACACCTGCCTACTAGCCATATTCTTTGATGCCCCAACCAATCAGGAAATTATCAATTTCCATCTTAAATATACCCATGGATTTGGCCTCCATTGCAGTTTGTGGCAGAGTACTCCACAGACTCACTACTCTCTGGCTAAAAAGATTCCTCCTCACCTCTGTTCTAAAAGGTTGCTGCTCAGTTTTGAGGCTGTGCCCTCTAGTTCTGGATATCTCCACCAGAGGAAACATCCTCTCCACATCCACTTTATCTAGGCCTTTCAACGTTTGGTAGGCTTCAATGAGATTCTACCACTCCATGCCCCCCCCCCCGCGCATTCTTCTAAATTCCAGTGAGTACAGGCCCAAAGTTGCCAAATGCTCCTCATATGTTAACCCCTTCATTCCTGGAATCTCTCCTCTGGACTCTCTCCAATGACAACACATTCTTCCTGAGATATGGGGTCCAAAACTG
Source organism: Mobula birostris (assembly GCF_030028105.1). NCBI lineage: Eukaryota > Metazoa > Chordata > Chondrichthyes > Myliobatiformes > Myliobatidae > Mobula > Mobula birostris. Next base: position 6,554,898 of record NC_092375.1, on the reverse strand, counting down.
TTGACAATACGCCTGACTATTGTCTTACAAAGCCTCAGCATTATCTCCTTACTTTTATATTTGATTCTCCTTGAAATAAATGCCAACATTGCTTCTGCCTTCTTTATCACAGACTCAAACTGTAAATTAACCTCCTGGGAGTCTTGCACGAGGACTTCTAAGTCTCTCTGCACCTCTGATGTTTGAACCTTCTCCCTATTTAGAAAATAATCTGCACTATTGTTCCTTTTACCAAAATGCATTATCATACATTTCCCAACACTGTTTTCAATCTTTCCCTTTTTTGCCCATTCTTCCATTTTGTCTAAGTCTTGCTGCAATTGCATTGCTTCCTCAGCACTACCTACCCCTCCACCTATTTTCATATCATCTGCAAACTTTGCCACAAAGTCATCAATTCCATTATCTAACGCAAACACAAAGTAATCTGCAGATGCTGGAAATTCAAGCAACGCACACAAAATGCTGGTGGAACGCAGCAGGCCAGGCAGCATCCATAGGAAGAAGCACAGTCGACATTTCAGGTCGAGACCCTATCTAAATCATTGACAAACAATGTGAAAGTAGCAGTCCCAATACTGACCCCTGAGGAACATCACTAGACCCTGGCAGTCAATCAGAAAAGGCCCACTTTATTCCCACTCACTGCCTCCTGCCTGTCAGCCACTCTGCTATCCATGCCAGTATCTTTCCTGTAACACCATACGATTTTATCTTGTTAAGCAGCCTCATGTGTGGCACCTTATCAACACCTTCTGAAAATCCAAGTAAATGAGTTTGCACTGCCACTTCTTTGCCCACCCTGCTTGTTACTTCACTGAAGGACTCTAATAGATTTGTCAGGCATGATTTCCTTTTACAGAAACCATGCTGACTTTGACTTATTTTATCATTAGTCTCCAAATACCCGAAACCTCGTCCTTAATATTAGACACCAACACTTTCCCAACCATGGAGGTTAGGCAAACTGGCATCTTCTTTTGCCTTCCTTCTTTCTTCAAGAGTGGAGTGACATTTACAATCTTCCAGTCCTCTGGGACCATGCCAGAATCAAGTGATTCTTGAAAGATCATGACTAATGCATCTGTTATCTCCTCAGCAACCTCTCTCAGGACTCTGGGACGTAGTCCATCTGGTTCAGGTGACCCATCCACCTTAAGACCTTTCAGTTTGCCTAGCACTTCTTCCTTTTAAATAGCGATGGCATTCACTCCTGCTCGCTGGCATTCACAGACCTCTGGCACACTGCTAGCATCTTCCACAGTGAAGGCAGATACAAAGTACCTATTAAATTCATCTGCCATTTCTTTGTTCCCCATTAGTATGTCACCCCATTCATTTTCCAGTGGTCCAATATCAGCTCTCACTTCCCTTTTACTCTTTATATAACTGGAAAATCTTTTGGTATCTGCTTTATATTATTGACTAGTCTGGCCTCATATTTCATCTTTTCCCTTCTTATAGCTTTTTAAGTTGCCTTTTATTGGATTTTAAAAGCTTCCCAATCATCCAACTTCCTATTCAATTTCATTACCTTATATGTCCTTTCCTTGGCTTTTATACAGTCCTTAACTTCCTTCGTCGGCCTCAGTTGCCTATCCCCGTCATTTGAGAACTTCTTCCTCTGTGGGACATATCTACCCTGGGCCTTGTGAACTATTCCCAGAAACTTCAGCCATCTCTGCTCTGCCGCCATCGCTGCCAATATCCTCCTCCAATTCACCTGGGCAAGCTCCTCTCTCATGCCTCTGTAATTCCCTTTATTTCATTGTGATACTAATACATGTGAGTTCTGCTTCTCTCTCTCAAAATGCAGTACGAATTCACTCATATTGTGATCATTGCCTCCTAAGGGTACCTTTACATTAAGCTCCCCAATAAGATCAGGGTTATTACACAACACCCAATCTAAGATAGCCTTTTCCTGAGTAGGCTCAAGCACAAGTTGATCTAAAAAGCCATCTTGTAGGCATTCAACAAATTCTCTCTCCTGTGATCCGACACCAACCTGATTGTCCTAATTCCTTTGCATATTGAAGTTCCCCCATTACAATTGTGTCATTACCCTTATTACATGACTTTTTCAGCTCCCTTTGCAATCTCAACCCCACATCTTGGATCCTAGTTAGAGGCTTATATATGATTCCCATAATTTTTTTTTACCCTTATAATTTCTTAACTCCACCCACAAAGATTCAACAATCTCTGGTCCTATGTCATCTTTTTCCAAAGATGCAGTTCCAGCTCTTACCAATAGAGCCACACCATCGCCTATGCCTTCCTGTCTGTCTTTCTGATGCAAAGTATATCCTTCAATGATAAGCTCCCAACTATGGCCTTATTTCAGCCACAACTCAGTGATGCCAACAACATCATACCGACCAATCTCTCATTGCTCCATGAGTTCATCCAGTTTATTCCAAATGCTACTTGCATTTAAAGCATCATCTTCAGTCTTGCATTCTTTGCTGTTTTAAATTTTGCCTGGGCGGTACACTATTACCAATTAACTATTATTAACTATTTGCTCTGTTTGCATTTGTACCCATTCATTCCTTCCTTACATCCATATTACACCTATCGTCTACTGCTGGCTCATTCTCCGCTCTGTCATCCTAGTTCCCATCCCCTCTCTCTTTGGCATTCATCCTCACAGATCGGAGTACAAAAGGGCATATTCTTCAGAGGAGACACAAGAGATGGTAGATTCTGGAATCTGGAGCAACACACAATCTGCTGGAGGAACTCAGCAGGTCGAGCAGCGTCTGTGGGGGGAGAAGAGCTCGTGATATTTCGACTCCTGATGCAGGGTTTTGACTCAGACTGTTGACTATTCTGTTCCCATGTACTCACCACTCTGTAAAATAACACTTCTGACATCTTGCCTGTATTTTTGTCCAATCACCCTAAAATTATGCCACCTGATATTGATCATTTCTAGCCTGGGAAAAAGTCTCTGGCTGTCCACTCGATTAACATTTCTTGTATACCTCTATCAAGTCACCTCTCATCCTTCATTGCTCCAAAGAGAAAAACCCTTACTCATTCAACATATGCTTATAAAAAGACATGGTCTCTAGACTTATAGAGTCACAGAGGACTACACCACATGTCTAGTCCACGCCAAACTTATTCTGCCTAGTTCTACCGACCTGCACCTGCACCGCAGTCATCCGTATTCCTTTCATCAACGTCCTTATCCAAACTTCCCTAAAATGTTGCAATTGAACTTGTATCCACCATTTCTGCTGGCAGCTCATTCCACACTCACACTAGCCTCATTGAAGAAGATAGCCTTCAGTTTCCCTTCAATACTTCACCTTTCACCCTTAACCTATGAGCACTCGGACAAGTGCTCACCCACCCCCAACAACCTGAACTACCAGATAGTGTATCGACTGTCAAGTAACCAGCCTGTGTCTTCCCATCTAATCTGCAACTTGACAGACAAGGACAGCACCGGAGAGCAGCTGCCCTTGTAGATAGAGAGAGAAAATGGCACGTCCAGTTAAAGCTCAGTTTGGACACTGGTAATTGGAAGGGATTCACTTGAGACCCTTTCACTTCTAATTTCGATTTGGAGAGTGTTCACTCTCTGTTTGCCGACAGTCCAAATCCAATCACGCTGGGTGACATTTTGTTGACACAGGCGCCTACCCCTGGGTCTCCGAGGTGTAGATCAGTGCCGCCACACTGATCTGATTGGAGCTGTCGTGTAAATGCCAGCCCCTCAGAAGTCTGAGTGTGGGCTGTGGGGGAGGCCTTGAGTCCTCACAAGCTGATGGCAATCCTAGGAAAACTAATAGGAGAGCAGAAGACCACTTAGCCTATTGTACTAATTCTAGCCCACTAGTACTAGTGGGTGGCACGGTCGCACGGCTGTTAGTAGAACCCTTAATAATGCCCGTTATCACGACTGGGGTTCCATTCCCTCTGCTGCCTGTAAGGAGTCTGTACGTTCGCCCTATGACAGTGTGGGTTTCCTCCGGGTGCTCCGGTTTCCTCCGGGTGCTCCGGTTTCCTCCCACTGTCCAAACACATATGGGTTAGTAAGCTGTGCTGCCGCACACTTGCGGGCTGCCCCCAGTTGAATCCTGTTATTCTGTTGATCGCTGACGCAAATGACACATTTCACTGTATGTTTCAATGTTTTGATATACTGGTGACAAATAGAGCTCACCTTTTTCTTTAATTTTTAGGGATATAGTGAAGGAGAAGGAAGTCATTTGACTCTCCCCCTACCCCCCACAACCCCGTGATTTTTTTCTATGCTGTACTGTTTTCTCTCTCTAAAGGTTGGTTCAGTCTGGACAGGGAAAGCAGGTCAGGACATTGACACAGTGACTGCTAATCGCCAGGGGAGTACTGTAGAACAGAGAGACCTATGCATACAGGTACAGAGTTCTCTGAATCTGATGACACAGGTGGACAGTATGGTGAACCAGGAATTTGATATATTTGCCTTCATCAGCCAGGGCATCTGAGCACAAGAGCTGTGATGTCATACTGCTGCTGTGCAAGATGTTGGTGAGACCACACTTAGATTACTGTGCACAGCTTGGGCCACCCAGCTGTAGGAAAGATGGCATGCAGCTAGAAAGGGTTCACAAGGATATCACTGGAACTGGAGGGCTAGAGCTGAAAGGAGAGGCAGGGTAGACTGGGGCTCTTTTTCCCAGTGTGTAGGAGAATGAGGGATGAACTTAGGGCGATATATAAAATCGTGAGGGGAGTGGATGCGATGGATGGTCACATCTGGGTCCATGCTCAGGTATATAGATGGGAAGGGTAATGAGGGCAATGGTTGTTACAGCCAGGAGGGGGGTAATGACGATCAGCTCCTACTATCTATTAAACGCTCCCAATGGTCTGCACCTCTAACATCCAAGTCCAGCTCCTGGCCCTCATTGCAGAAATTACTTTAGCCAGAGGGTGGTAAATCTGTGGAATTTGTGGCCATGAGCAGCTGTGGAGGCCAAGTCACTGGGTGCATTTAAAGCAGAGATAGATAGGTTCTTGATTAGCCAGGGCATCAAAGGGTATGGGGAGAAGGCAGGGGAGTGGGGATGACTGGAAGAATTGGATCAGCCTGTGATTGAATGGCAGAGCAGATTTCTGCTCCAATATCTTATGGTCTTATGTGTGACTTAGCTACTAAACCCAGTGGAGCCATTTCTACTGACAGGTGAAGGAGCAAAGATGGGTTACTGGTGCCTTAAAACCAGTCCCTTCAGGCAAATGGGGCTCATCAGCCGTGGTTGGCAGCTCATCTAGGAGAAGGAAAACTCTGATCTCAAACCTCTGCTGCCTTGTGGCCGTACCCACTCATGGCGAAGGCTTCAGGAGTAAATCTACCTGCACTTCGTTTTCTCTGTAGCTGTAACACTTTATTCTGCTTTGCTATTGCTGTACCTTATGCTACCTCAGTTCACTGTGCAATGATTTGATCTGTATGAACAGTATGCAAGACAAACTTTCCTCCATATCTCAGAACATGTGACATGTAAACCAGTTCCAATTGCAGTTCCCGTCTGACAGGAGAACGCTTACCTTGAGTGCGGACGGGGTTGGACATCTGGCTGGGATCACTGACTCCCTGCGCGTTGACGGCACGCACCATGAAGAGGTAGATAGTGTTTGGCCTCAGGCCCCGGACAGTGAACAAAGTGTTCTTCACCCGGTCTGCCACTGTTTGCCAACTGTTGCTCACAGATTGGCTGAAGGGAGAAATGTCGAAAACGCTTGTTACTTCAGCGCTGTTTTGGAGTTCCACATTCCCGTCCTTCCCACCCTCCAGCACGTTCCCCTCCCCTCATCCCTGATGGATCAGCTTCCTGTTCATCATAGGTGACACTCGCCCCTCCCACGTCCCACCCAGCTCCATCCCTTCCTAGTAGTAAGGAAGGCAAATACAAGTCTACGGCAAGGAAGGCAAAGGCAATATTTGGAGTATTTGATGGCTCTGGTCTGGTACTCAATGGAGTTGAGAAGAATGAGAGGGAGCTCATTGAAAACAACTGAATTTTGAAAGGCCTATATAGAGTGAACATAGAGAGGATGCTTCCAATCGTGGGAGACTTTAAGGACCGGAGAGCACAGCCTCAGAATAGCAGAATGTCTGTTTAGAACAGAGATGAAGCGTAATTTATTTGACCAGATGGTGGTGAATCTGTGGAAGTTATTGCCACACTTGGCTGTGGAGGCCAAGTCATTCGGTATATTTAAAGCAGCGTTTGATAGGTACTTGATTAGTAAGAGCATTAAAGGCTATGGGGAGAGGCAGGAGAATGGGGTTAAGAGGGATGATCAACCAGCCATGATGGAATGGTGGAGCAGACTCAATGGGCCAAATGATTTAATCCTGCTCCTTTGTCTTGTGGTCTATTTATATTTCTCATAGAGAGACCATAACTTCTCTCAGGTCACCACCTCAGCTTTGGGTGCTCCAGATGTAGCAGGTCTGAGGAAGAACTTATCGAGGAATGGCAAAGATCTGGAACTCACAACCTGTAGGGACACTGGAGACAGAATTCTCCAGGGCTTTCAGAAGGGGATTAGGTCAGAATGTGTTCAAAGTTCAACGTCAATTTATTATCAAAATACTTATATGTTGCCATATACATCTCTGAGATTCATTTTCTTGTGGATATACTCAATAAATCCAAGAAACTCAACAGAATCAATCAAGGACAGCACCCAACAAGACGGACAACCAAATATAAAAGACAACGAAATGTGCAAATACAAAAGAGAAAAAACAATAATAATAAATTAATAAGCAATAAATATCAAGAAAATAAGATAAAGAGTCATGGAAAGTGAGTCCATAGTGGGGAAAGAGCAGGGAACAGAACTGGTGAACACTCCAGCAGCCAATATGGACTTGATGGGTAGAATGGCATCCTTCTGTCCTATGTGAATCCCTCATCACAGTCTCTCACTTGAGAAAGTTTTACACTATAGACTGCATCCTCCCTGCCTCCAAACTCGAGGTCATTTATCGTGAATGGATCATGTAATGGATCAAAACCTGGCGTTCTATTTAATCATACAGACACTGATAGAATGAATGAGGCAAGACTTTCCATTGGAAAAGAGCTCGCTGAGAGATTTATTGAGATTTTTCTTAAATTATGCGGAATTTTGATAGAGTTAACGGAGAAAACTGTTCCTCTTCATTCGGAGAAACAGCATTAATGGATTGTCGAGTTGAAATGCCATTGAAGATGTAAGGGGCATAGAATCGGAACTGTATTTGCAGAAGGAGACTGGGCCCATGGAATGCTTTGGCTTGGGAATCAAGGAGCCTAACACAATGGAAACAGGCCTTTCAACCCAACCATTCCATGCTGACCCAGCCAGTCCTATTTGCCTGCATTTGAGCCTCATCCCTTTAAATTTTAAAAGGTATTAGGACAGGTTCAGAGGAAAGTTTCAGAGGCATATGGGCCAAACGTGGGCAAATGGGACTGCCATAGATCGCAATTTTGTCTGGCGTGGACCAGATAGGCCGAAGGGCCTGTTTTGCGTGCTGTATTGCTCTATGAAAATCTAAGAAATCCACGTACCAGTCTCGATGTCTTTTAAGTGTTTTATTTATCCCCTCCTCTACTACTACCTCTGGCAACATGTTCCTTTTAGATCTTTCCCCTCTCACCTTAAACCCGTGCCCCCCACTCCAGGTTTAGACTCCCCTACCCTGGAAAATAGACCTTGACCATCCTCCTGATCTACGCTGCTCATGATTGGGACAGCATGGTAGTGTAGCGATTACTGCAATGGATTACAGTGCCAGTGATCACTGTCAATAAGGTGTTTGTATATCCTTCTCATGACTGCGTAGGTTTCCTCCGTGTGCTCCCGTTTCCTCCCACATTCCAAAGGTGTACAGGTTAGGGTTAGGGAGCTGAGGAGCACGCTATGATGGCACTGGAAGTGAGGCAACACTCGCATGCTGTCTGGCACAGTCCTTGGACTATATTGATCATAGACGCGATTGATGCACTTCACTGTATGTTTTGTTGTTTTAATGTACATGTCGCAAATAAAGCTAATATAATCTTTAAAGATTAACTTTAAGTCCAGCTGTGAAAGGAGGAGGGTTGGACATGGGACTAGCAACCCCATCCTGTAAAAACCCAGACATAGAGAAATGCCAACAGAAGCTTCAAACACCTCATCCCTGGGAGAGAAAGGATCTTTGAAAATCTAGTCCAGGGTAGAGGACTCCGGTGAGCTGCTGGTGGCAGCCAATGGCCCAGTAGGGATGATGGGCTTAGGTAAGTAATCTTTAAAGATCGTTTCAACATTTATAAGGTCGCTGCTGAGCTCCCCACACTCCAAGGAAAGACATCCTAACCTGTCCAATATCTCCCTAACACATTGACTTCAAAGTCCTGGTAACATCTTTGCAAAAAGTGCTGGTATACCTGAAGGCTTCAATGATGTACGACATGACAGGTGAAGACCCGGTGTGTTTCCCCGGCAACCAGGTGAGGGTGACGCTGCTCCTTGTGACATCCGCAACCTGGGGCTTGGAGGGTGATCCCGGAAGAGCATCCACATCCGTTTTAACATTGACTGTCGATGGCCCTGACTCTGTAGAGACAGCGAGAGGGAGAGGGAGAGAAGAAAAAAAAATCGGAATTTGATCTCCTTCTGTGTCCATTATCTTGAGACCCCTGATCCACGAAGGACAACATCCAACATTTATCTGACCAGCAACCACGACCCTTGACCCACCAGTGACCTGTAGTTTAACCATGACTTCTCACCATCATGTATTCTACAGAATTTATCTCAGCCTGATTGTCCATCAACCTGGAAGTTAACCTCTGACCCTGCCACACCCTTCCCGTTATCCTCTGACCTTCACCAACACTTAACCTCCTGATCATCCACTGATATTTCACTGTTTGCTCATGGATGCAGGGTTTATTGGCAGTTCTAATCTGTTCTGAAATTATCCCTAACCCTAACCCATTTCAATTCTACTGCCCTTTCTCACTCCGACATGTCTGTCCACAGCCTCTTCTACTGCCACAAAGAGCCAAACTCAAGATGGAAGAGCAACATATAATTCATCTGGGTAGTCTTCAACCTGATGGCATGAACATCAATTTCTCTAATTTACCGTAAGCACTCCCCTCTGTTTCCTCTTCCCACTTTTGTTTTCCCTCATTATGGTGGCCCACTCACTCAACCCTTCTTTTTCCTTCCCCTGCCCATCAACTCCCTCTGGCGATCCACCTCCTTCCCTTTCCCCCATGGTTCATTCTCCTCTCCTATCTTATCAGATTCTTTATGCTTCAGCACTTTATCTCTTTCACCCATCACCTCAGCTTCTCGTATTGTCCCACCCACTCCTCACTCTGTCCCCCAAAATCATCCCTGTAAAGTTACAAAACAACTAAAGGACACTTAGGTGTGAGCCATTTCTTGATGCGCCACATGGGCTAAACGCAGACATAATGGGTGGTTTGGGTGATTTGGGCCAATGTATTCTTCTATGATATAATTAGCATGTGAGCTCTGGATAATTGGACCAATAAAGAGATCACCCATGCTATCATTGTTATAACTTGGCACTCATTGACTCAGCACCTGTCATTCAAGCTTATCTCATCTGTTGTGATCTCCTCTCCCATCGATGTGTGCCGGGCTGACCAGCTGAGCTTGTGACTGCTTTCTGACCTTCCCTGTAACCCCTGTCCACATCTATTTCTTTCCTTCAGCTTCTCAGTAGTGGGAGCACTGCTAATGAATTAACGTTGAGGAATTACCTCGCACTTCCAAAAACGCACTCCAGGAAGTTTCTCCACTTGAGCTGGTGGCTATGCACGTGTAGATTCCAGAATCCGTTACCTGGGATATGGACAAGAGAATTAAACATGATCTTGCGTTCTTTGCGAAGGCAAATGTAAAACATAGAACATCACACCACAGTATAGCCCCTTCAACCAACAATGTTGTGTTGACCTTTTAATCTACTTTCAATCTAACCCTTCCCTCCCACATAGACCTCCATTTTTCTATCATCCATGTGCCTATCAAGGAGTTTCATAAATGCCCCTAATGCCTCTATCACTCCCCTTCTCTGTACATAAAACTTACCTCTGACACTTGCCCTCGCATTAACCCTGTATTTCTCCTTCAAGTTTGACTTTCCAAAGTGAATTGCTGCCACTTCTCAGTCCTACCCTGCATCCTACCAATGTCTTGTTGTAACCCTAGACAACCTTCTACACCAGCCACAACTCCACCAATCTTCATGCTGGAGGTGGAGGAGACAGATACGATAAAGGTCATTAACGTGCATGGCGGGTTAGTATCTGGATTGAGCTGCTGGGGAAGGTACAACGTTTAAACACATTTCAAAGATTCAATGTCAATTTATTTTCAATGTATGTATACAGTATACAACCCCGAGATTCATTTTCCTACAGATAGCCACAAAACAAAGAACAACCATGGAAACTGTTCAAAGGGAACAGTAGCGTACTGGTAGGCACAACACTTTACAGTGCCAGTGACCCAGGTTCATTTCCTGACGCTGTCTGTAAGGAGTTTGTACGTTCTCCCCGTGACCGCGTGGGCTTCATCCGGGTGCTCCGATTTCCTCCCACAGTCCAAAGACGTACCAGTTGGTCGATTAATTGGTCATTGTGAATTGTCTTGTGATTAGGCTAGGGTTAAAATCAGGGGATCGCTGGACAGTGTGGCTCGAAAGGCCGGAAGGGCCTGTTCCACGCTGTATCTTAATAAAAATATCAAAAAAAAATCACACAAACAGCATATGAGAGGAAATAACACAGAATATTAAACATTAAACCACAGCGTCATTGAAACAGTCTAGGAATGTTCAGTTCAGTTCAGTTCAGTTCAGGGCTGTCCCAATCAAAATGGTATAAAATTGCAATAAAGAAAGGAGTAACCAGAAACACATCATAGTATGCAAACACGAGGAAATCTGCAGATGCTGGAAATTCAAGCAACACACATAAAAGTTGCTGGTGAGCGCAGCAGGCCAGGCAGCATCTCTAGGAAAAGGTACAGTCGACGTTTCGGGCCGAGACTCTTCGTCAGGACTAATTGAAAGAAGAGCTAGTAAGAGATTTGAAAGTGGGAGGGGGAGGGGGAGATCCAAAATGATAAGAGAAGACGGGAGGGGGAGGGATGGAGCCAAGAGCTGGACAGGTGATTGGCAAAAGGGATATGAGAAGATCATGGGACAGGAGGCCCAGGGAGAAGGAAAAGGCCCAGAGGATGGGCAAGGGGTATAGTGAGAGGGACAGAGGGAGAAAAAGGAGAGTGAGAGAAAGAATGTGTGTATATAAATAATGGATGGGGTACATATTTATATACACACATTCTTTCTCTCTCTCCTTTTTCTCCCTCTGTCCCTTTCACTATACCCCTTGCCCATCTTCTGGGTTTTCCCCCCCTACCCCTTTTCTTTCTCCCTAGGCCTCCTGTCCCATGATCCTCTCATATCCCTTTTGCCAATCACCTGTCCAGCTCTTGGCTCCAACCCTCCCCCTCCTGTCTTCTCCTATCATTTTGGATCTCCCCCTCCCCCTTTCAAATCTCTTACTAGCTCTTCCTTCAGTTAGTCCTGACGAAGGGTCTCGGCCCGAAACGTCAACTGTACCTCTTCCTAGAGATGCTGCCTGGCCTGCTGCGTTCACCAGCAACTTTGATGTGTGTTGCATACATCATAGTATGATCTACAGAGCTCTCTAAAAATGAGTCCAATCCACAAACCGCTGCTTTGAGCAAATACATGGATAGGAAAAGTTTAGATGGACGTGGGCCAGGTTTGGGAAAAGGGATTAGTTTAAAAGTTTTTAGAAGTTTATATTAAATAGACCTCATTAACTTAATTAGTTCAGCACAATATGGTGGAGTGAAAGGCCCTGCTCCCCTGCCTGAGACACAGTACGTACCTGTAAGAGTTCAGACTAGAAGTCAAGGGTGTTATTAGAGATCAGCACACTACAGGGCTCTATAATGATTTCTTTTAACTCAGCAAGTGGTTCTGATCAGGGATACAACAAGAACTTTTGGGCACCAGAGTAGTGTCACGGTTAGTGCGACACCGCTTCGTCTCGGGGTGTCAGAGCTCTTTGCTCAGTTCCCCCGCTGTTCTGTAAGCAGTCCCTGTACTTCCTCCCTGAGGAGGACATGGTTTTCCCCAGATTTTCCAGTTTCCTCCCACAGTCCAAAGACGTACCAGATAGGCTAACTGATCATTGTAAATTGCGCTGTGATTAGGTTAGGGTTAAATCAAGGTTGTCAGGGGATGCTGGGGTGGCGTGGCCCAAAGGTTTATTTGGCGCTGCAATGCTTAATAAACAAAAAAAAAAATGGAATTGGATAAGCTCAAAAGAAGGGCCAAAAGAAAAGCACTGGGACAGTTGAACTATTATGGGGGTGATGGACTGAATGGACTCCTACCCTTTCAGTGTTTCGTATGATACCCCTCCAGCTGCCTCCCAGGGTTCCAACAAATCTAATTAAAATTACATTCCTATTCCAACATGTTGGTCCATGGCCTCCTCTACTGCCATGATGAGGCCACACTCGGGTTGGAGGAGCAACATTCATATTTTGTCTGTGTAGCCTCCAAACTGATGCCATGGCCATCAATTTTTCTAACATCCAGTGGTTTCTCCCCCTCCCCTTCTGTCCTTTACATCCTACACTTACCCCTTCTCTTCTCCAAACTGTGATCTGGTTCCCCTCCTCCTTCCCTTTCTCTCATGGTCCACTTCCTCTCCTATCAGATTCTTTCTTCTTCAGCCCCTTTACTTTTTCCACCTATCACCTCCCAGCTTCTCACTTCATCGCCCCTCCCCCACCCATTCAACTTCCACCTCACCTGGTCTCGCCTATTACCTGCTCCTTGCCCCACTCCCCACCACCTTATTCCAGCTTCTGCCCCTTCCTTTCTAGCCCTGAGGAAGGGTCTTGGCCCAAAACATGGACTGCTTATTCCCCTCAATAGATGCTGCTTGACCTGCTGAGATCCTCCAGCGTTTTGTGTGTGTTGCTCTGGAATTTCGCCGACTGTCAGCATTAATCAGTGCTCTCGGGGGCTGACCTAGGTAGAACTGACTGCTTAGGCGACGAGTTTAATCCCATCCCAACAGCAGAAAGACATTAACCCCGCTGACCCACACATGCTTTGCAACATGACAAGAATGGCTAAATTGTTTACCTATGCAATGCTGACATTAACTTTTCAATAAATTGTATTTTGTCCAAAGGCGATTTAAAATTATTTATGCTGGTGGATATTCATGGACGCAAAGTAGTCTTATCTTCCTTAATCACTGTTTCTGAGTTCTTTGCATTAACTGTTATCACTTGGAGCTTTTCTCTTATTTACCACACTGTCTTGATTACAGTCAGGGACCAGATTCAAGCAGGAGAGATTTGTCTGCCCTGCTCACATACTTAGCAAGTGAACTGACTGGGGGAGTAGGAGGAATGAGATTTAGTCATCGGATATTAATTCTCAAGAAGGAAAAGGATCTTGTTGATATGTTGACTCTCAGTACTTTTGTATTAATCACTTATCATCATTCACACACCCCCTCCCCATATCCCTCATTCCTCCCCAAATCCCTCATCCCTCCCCATATCCCTTACCTCCATCTTCTTCTTATATCCACACTCCCTGTAACTCTCAACCCACAGCTTCCCATAATCCCTCTCCACACCTTCTCCCATATTCCTCATCCTCATTTCCCCCATATCCACCACACTTTCTCCCCCAAATTCCTCCCCCTCACATTCCCACTCTCAATTTCTCCCATATCCCTCACCTCCACATTCTCTCCTCTCACCTTCAACTTCTCCCATATACACGAAACACTCTCCCCATTTCTACATATCCCTGACCCCAGCTCCACATATCCCTCACACCACATCCCCATCCCTCACCCTCACCTTCTCCCCAAATCCCTCACTCCCCCTCCCTAAATCCCACACCTCTTCCCCATATCCCTTAGAGAGTTACATACAGTAGGTGTATGAGAGATCTTGAAGTGTTGGGATGAATAGTATAGAGTTTATATAAGCATTAGAGAAAAGGGCTTAAAATATATCAGGGCTCTATGATAGCGTAGTGTTTAGCACGGGTGACCTGGGTTCAATTCCCGCTGCTGCCTGTAAGGAGTTTGTACACTCTCCCGGTGACTGTGTGGGTTTCCTCTGGGCGCTCCAGTTTCCTCCCACAGTCCGACGGTGTACCGGTTGGTAGGTTAATTGCTTATTGTAAATTGTCTAGTCATTAGGCTAGGGTTAAACCCAAGGATTGCTCCCATATCTTATGCTCTTATAGCCTAAGAGAGAATGTCCAAGGCAGGTGGGATTTGTTTAAATTAATATATTGAGGTTTTAAACCAAGGGTGTGCATCATATAGGACAGGTTAGTATTTTCTATTTGTTATTTCTTTATTAAACTGTGCAATTGCTGAGAGTTCAGTACTTTCCTTTTCTTTAACATAAAATAAAAGCAGGATTCTCTTAAAATGGCCTCAATGAACAGCAGATTCTGCGTCAGGAATGCAGTTTTGGCAGTATGGAATGCAAAGACAAATCTCTGAGAATAGTTCCCAGTGGTAAAGTTCACTTCAACTTCTTTCTTTAAATGTTTATTGATGCCTGCATCAGCATCTCACCAAAGAGGTTTAACTGTGGAATTCATTGAACAAGAACTGGCATCTAACCAGGGTTCCGACATCTACCAGGGAAGGGATGTATGTTTAGGGAGAAAGTGTAGCTGAGAGACAGGGGCAAGGCTGTACATGAAGGAATGCAATACAAGGCCGGACTTGAATATCATTCAAATTTAAACACCCGTTCACACGGGCCCATCAAACTGTCTGGATGCTGAACTCTGTGTGCAGGGTTGTCGTGGGACAGCACACTGGCAAACAGTTTACTTCAGAGTACACTCAACAAAGGGATTCACAAACCCATCCCACCATCAACATAGTCAAGGACAATTTAGTGTCTCAACTCCTCCCATTTCATATCAAAGGTACACTCAGTGGCCACATTATTAGCTACCTCCTGTACTGAATAAAGAGGCCACTGAGTGTATGTTCATGGTTTTCTTCTTTTGTAGCCCATTCACTTCCAGGCTCAGTGTGTTGTGTGTTCGGAGATGCTCTTCTGCACACCACTGTTGTAGCACGTGGTCATTTGTGTTACTGTCACCTTCCTGTCAGATTAAACCAATTCTCCTCTGAATTCTTTCACTAACAAGGCATTTTCACCCACAAAACCGCCACTCAGCAGATATTTAAAATTTATTCTTCACTACCATTCTCTGTAAACTCTAGAGACTGTTGTGCATGAAAAACACAGTGGATCAGCTGGTTTCTGAGACACTCAGATCACTCCACCTGGCACCGACAATTATCCTACAGTCAAAGTCACCTGGGTCATATTTCTTTCCACTCCTAATGTTTGTTCTCAACAACTGAACCTCTTGACCATGTCCGCATGCTTTTATGCATTCAGTTGCTGCCACATGATTGGCTGATTAGATATTTGCATTAATGAGCAGGTGCGCATGTGTACCTAATAAAGTGGCCACTGAGTTTATATTAGATTCAGACATTTATTTATACATTGAAACATACAGTGAAATGAGTCATTTGCATTAACAACAAACTGGAATTTGAGGCGATATGTGTGGGTTGCCACAGCATATCCTTCGGTTGTGTTGGTTGTTAACGTAAACAACGTAATTCACTGTATGCTTCAATGCACTTGAATCTCAAAAATTTTCTGTGAAACCGCAGCTTCATTTCAATACAAGGGACATGGAGTACATGAGAAAGTACAAGCCTGCAAGGCCCTGAGAAAACCAGGCCTGCAGTGCTCAGTACAGACCATTGAGGAAATCTTCAAAAGGCAATATCCATCAGTAAGGACCCTCACCACTCAGAACTCTTCTCATTGAGACCATCAGGGAAGAGGTACAGGAGTCTGAAGACACACACTTAAAACTTTAGGAACAGCTACTTCCCCTCTGCCAGCAGATGTCCGAATGGACAATGAACCTCACTATTTGCACCACATGTTTAATTTTTATATGTAGTTCTATATTTCTCACTATATTTTACAGTATTTTTTATGTACTGCACTGCAGTGCTGCCACAAAACAACAAACTCCATGACATATGTCAGAGATGAACTGGATTTTGATTCTATGGTAAGGACCTCCTTATGTAACGAAGAATTTATTTGCATTGCAAGCAGCTCAGAGGATGCTCACAAGAGCAACTGCAGATGCTGGAATCTAGACTAAACTGCGGCAGGAACTCAACAAGGCAGGCAGCATCTGTGGGGGTAAATGAATGGTCAATTTTTGAGTGTCACAATAGTGAAAGGTTTCCATTTGTAACACAGACAATCCCTCACCCTTCAAAGATGATGCTTGACCTACTGAGTTCTTCAAGCAATTTTTAATCAGAGAAGATTATAGAACACAGCTCACAGCACAGTACAGGCCCTTTGGCCCATGACGTTGTGCCAATCCTTTAATCTGCTCCGAGCTCAATCTAACCCTTCCCACCCACATTTCTCAGTCTCCATCTTTTAACATCCTTGTTGCCTATCTGAGAGCCTCTTCAATGTCCTCAATGTTTCGGCCTCTACCAATACCCCTGGCAAAGAATTGCACTCTCTATGCAAAAAAAAACTTACCTCTGACAACCCTTCTACACAGTTCTCCAATCACCTTAAACTTATGCCCCCTTGTAGTAGCTATTTGTCCTGAGAAACAACCACCTGAGCAGAGGCAAGCCAGAAGTAGCAAGAAATTTACTCAGCTCCAACACCTTATATTCTCATTTCAACAACCTATTAAAGAAGAGAATTTCCAAATAAGACCATAAGACATAGGAGCAGAATTAGCCATTCAGCCAGTTGAGTCTGTTCTGCCATTCCATCATGGTTAGTTTATTATCCTTCTCTATTCCATTGTCCTGCCTTCTCCCCATAATCTTTAACACCCTCATGAATCAAGAACCTTTCAACTTCTGCTTTCAATATACCCAATGGATTGGTCTCCACAGCCATCTGTGACAATGAATTCCACAGATTCACCACCCTCTGGCTAAGGAAATTCCTCCTCCTCTCTGTTCTAAAGAGACATATTCTGTTCTGAGTCTGGTTCTAGACTCCCCCAACTAAAGGAAACAACATCTCCACATCCACTCTATCTAGGCCTTTCAATATTCAATAGGTTTGAATGAGATTTCCGCTCCCTCCCCATTCTTCTAAACTTCAGCGAGTACTGGCCCAGAGCCATCAAACTTTCCTCATACATTACCCTTTCATTCATGTGATCATTGTCATAACCCTCCTCTGGACCCTCTCTAGTGCCAACAATCCTTTCTTAGATACTACTCACAGTACTCCAATGCCAAAGAGTTACTCCCTGAACATTTTAAGGTTGGAAGAGCAACACCTTATATTCCATCTGGGTAGCCTCCACCCTGATGGCATGAATATTGATTTCTCTAACTTCCAGTAATTCCTTCCCCCTTTCCCTTGTCTCCTTTCCCAATCCTCAATTTGGCTCCCCTCTCAAGCCTTCTTTTCTCCTCACCTGCTCATCACCTCCCTCTGGTGACCCTCCTCCTTCCCTTTCCCCCATGGTCCACTCTCTTCTCCTATCAGATTCCTTCATCTTCAGCCCTTCACATTTTCCACCTATCACTCACTTGGTCTCACCAATTACCTCCCAGCTTGTTCTCCTTCTGCTCCCCCCCCCCCCCCATCTCCTCATTCTGACTTCTGCCCACTTTTCTTTCTATTCCTGATGAAGGATCTTGGCTTAAAACATCAACTGTTTATTCCCCTCCATAGATACTGCCTGACCTGATGATTTCTTGCAGTATTATCTGGGTGTTACTCTCATTTCAAGGTTTGGTCCCCTCCTCTTGGCTCCCCCAACCAGAATAAATGGTTACTCTTGATCTACCCAATCAAATCCTTTAATCATCTTAAATACTTCAATTAGATAATCCCTTAATCTTCTGTACTCATGGAAAATTCAAGACAATTTAATGTAACCTGTGCTTGCAATTTAACCCTCAAGCTCCCACATGCCAGTTGTGAACGTCTTTCTCAGCAACTACCAAGGGCAGTGCATCATTCCTGAGGTGTGGTCTACTGTATGGTTAGACCTTTAGATGGACATCCTAGCAGAGTTTTCATAGAAACAAGGGGCGGAACGATTGTGCAAACCCTTCACATCTCAGTTATATTTCTCCCCTCTACCTTAAACCTGCACCATCTAGTTCCAGATTTCTCTAGCCTGGAAAACAAGATTTTAACTATCTATCCCAACTCAAGCTTCTCATAATTTTATAAATCAGTGAGAATAACAGTGACAATAACACAACCTTGCAACAGGACTGAAAAAGGAGGGGGCAGAAGCCCCCTTATTCTGGCTTCTGCCCCCTTTCTTTACAGTCCTGATGAAGGGCCTCAGCTTGAAATGTGGACTCTTTGTTCCCCTCTGTAGATGCACCCTGACCTGCTGAGGTCCTCCAGCATTTTGTGTGTGTGTTGCTCTGGCGTTCCAACATCTACAGACCTTCTTGTCTTTAGTATAATCTAACCTGTGCAATCATTCCTTATGATTGGAGAACTCCATTCCAGACAACATTGTGGTGGACCTCATCTCCACCCTCCCCAACACTGCCCCATCCAGACAATATCCTGGAAGACCTCGTCTCCACCCTCCCTTATGTTATCTCATCCAGACAACATCCTGGTTGACCTCATCTCAACCCTCCCTAATACTACCCAATCCAGACAACATCTTGGTGGACCACACCTTCACCCTTCCCTATGTTACCTCATCCAGACAACATTGTGGTGGACCTCATCTCCACCCTCCCTAATGCTACCCAATCCAGAAAACATCTTGGTGGATCTCATCTCTACCCTCCCTAGAGATTAGTTTATACAACTGCAGCTTAACTTGAGATGATAGCTAATGTTCCATTTGCTCTTTTTCTAATCATTCTTATATTTATTCAGTAGTTTGTGTAAGTCTGAGCTGGTGATAGAACATATAACATTGAAAACTACATCACAGCACAGGCCCTTCAGCCCATAATGTTACGGCGACATTTTAGTCTATTCTAAGAATAAACTAATCCTTTCTCTTCTACACAGCCCTCTATTTTCCTTTAATCCATGTGCCTATCTAAGAGTTTCTTAAATTTCCCTAGTGTACCTGCCTCATCCACCACTCCTGGCAACATGGTCTACACATTCTCTACTCTTTATGTAAAAGTTCTACCTCTGACATCCCTTCTATACTTTCCTGCAATTACTTTAAATTACAACCCCTTATATTAGCAATTTCCACCCTGGGAAAAAGTCTCTGGTTGTACATGATCTATGTTTCTTATCACTTCTAACAAGTCACCTCTCACCCACCTTCGCTCCAAAGAGAAAAGCCTCACCTCACTCAACCTTTCGATCAAACCTGATATGATTAAACAGCATGAGAATTTCAGGGAAAGTCAAAAAAAACTTGCAAGCATTGGACAGAATAAAGACAGAAAATCCTAGATATACTTATCAGGTCAGACAGTGTCTGTGGGAGGCAAGGCAGAGTTAATGGTTCAGGTCAAAGACCCTTCATCAAAAATGGTGTCTTCAACCCAAAATGTTATCTCTGTTTCCCCTCCCACAGACGTGGCATGATAGAGCATTTGCATAGTCTTTTGTTCTTTGTTTATTGTTGAGAATTTCAGGGACTATATCAGCAAGCAGAACTCAGGGTAAAGGGAGAGATCCCCACCACCATCAGAATCTAGGTCCGAGACAAAGTTGCATTCTAGGTCTATGCTTAAGAACCAGCTTGATGATAGAACCTTTGGTCTCCTGTGTTAACTTACTCCTTGTTGGTAAATTGGTTTATTATTGTCATGTGCACCGAGATACAGTGAAAAGCTTGTCTTGCATGCTGTTCATACAGATCAAATCATTACTCAGTGCACTGAAGTAGTAGACTCAGATTCAGGATTGTTTAACATCATTTCCATCACACAAGTGTAAAGGAGAACAAAGTAATTTGTACTTCAGATCTGACACAGCAGGAAAAAACACAATAAGATAAAGAACACGATAATGATTTTAAAACACAATAAATATCAATACTTAAGACAGGTTACATACATAGATTGATTGCATGTCCATAAAGTGACACTAGGCACAGGAGTGTCTGTACATAGGGTGACTGACAGGAAATGATAAAGTAGTGGTGGTGGGGGGTGTGGAGGGGTGGTTACTGAGTGGAGGGGTAGATTAGTCTCAGGGGAAAGTAACTGTTTTTGAGTCTGGTGGTCCTGGTGCAGATGACACATAGCTTCCTCCCTGATGGGAGTGGGACAAACAGTCCATGAGCAGGGTAAGTGGGATCTTTCATGATGTTACAGGTACTTTACCATACAAGGTAAATTTATTACAGAATGCAGAACAAAGCGTTACAGCGACTGAGAAACTGCAGTGCAGGTAGAGAATAGGGGCCGTGGACAATTCTGATTTGATGGAGATGGACGTGAAAGCACAGAGGAACATCTGGAGAAATTTCTGAAACGCTCGTTCACTGCTGTCGTTACTGCGCAGTCGGGAATCTTTCAGAGGGAAGGCCTCAAAATCCCCGGCTTTGCCTGCTGTTGGCGACCGAGATGGAGGTCAAATCGTTCGGATAGAGATGGCGCTCAGTACTCAGTGTCAGAGAGCTGATCAGAGCTCGAAGTTTTCGGATGACTCAGAATCGGACCATGGTCGGGTATGGCAGGGAGAGTTTCTCTTCCTTCTCCCGTCTGCGTGAGATGTGGGACATTTGAAAGACTTTGAACTTTTACTGTGCTCATGGACTTCTTCATCAAGTTATGGTATTGTTGCACTGTTGTAACTATATGTTATAATTATGTGGTTTTGTAGCTTTTTTCAGTCTTGGTCTGTCCTGTGTTTTGTGATATCACACCGGAGGAAATATTGTATCATTTCTTAATGTATGCATTACTAAATGACAATAAAAGAGGACTGCATGTCTTCATAATCTAAAGAATAGGTGCACAAAGTACTTTGTAGATTGTGAGGTCAAAGGTCCATCTTATCATACGAAGGAACTGTTCAGAATTCTTATAACAACTGAGTACAAGCTTCCCTTGAGCCTGGTTGTATGTTCTTTCAGGCTTTTTTATCTTCTGCTGATGGAAGGAGGGAGAAGAGAGAATGTAGGATTCAGTGTCTATTTCTGTGTAAGATCCTAGGGTATCTTGACAGAGTGGATGTGGAAAAGCATCGGTATATTAAATTAAATTGGTAAATTGGTTTATTATTATCACGTGTACCGAGATACAGTGAGAAACTGGTCTTGCATGCAGTTCAGGTAGGTTAGTTCATTACAATAGTGCATGGTGGGGTGGGGTGGGGGGAGGGGAGACAAAGGTAAAGTAGTAACAATGCAATTTCAGGTTATATCGAGAATTTCAGGATGAATATTGTATACATTCTCTGACATTGAAAGTAACTATTAAACTATTGATAGAGTGGATGTGGAGAAGATGTTTCATATTGAATTGAATGGATTGTATTTCTTGCATCCTTCACATACATGAGGTGTAAAAATCTTTATGCTACGTCTCCATCTAAATGTGCAATGTGCAATCATAGTAATTTATAATAAATAGAACAGACAATGTAATACAGAGTACACTCAGATCAGCGTGAGTTCATCAATCTGATGGCCTGGTGGAAGAAGCTGTCCTGGAGCCTGTTGGTCCTGGCTTTTATGCTGTGGTACCGCTTCCCAGATGGTAGCAGCTGGAATAGATTGTTTTTGGGATGACTTGGGTCCCCAGTGATCCTACAGGACCCAAGGGCACAGCCTCAAGTTAGAGGCCCAATCACACACAAGAGAAAATCTGTAGATGCTGGAAATCCAAGCAACAGACACAAACTGCTGGAGGAACTCAGCAGTCCAGGCAGCTTCCATGGGAAAGAGAAGATTGTCGATGTTTCAGGCCAAGATCCTGACACCTGCCGAAGTTTCGACCTGAAATGTCAACTGTACTCTTTTCCATAGATGCTGCCTGGCCTGCTGAGTTCCTCCAGCATTTAGCATGTGTTGCTCAGAATAGAAGGATGTCCATTTGGAACAGGGATGAGGAGGAATTTCTTTAGCCCGAGGGTGGTGAATCTATTAAATTCTTTGCCAAGTTATTGGGTATATTTAAAGCAGAGGTTGATAGGTTTTTGATTAGTCTGGGCATCAAAGGTTACAGGGAGAAGGCAGAAGAATGGGGTTGAATAGGATAAAAAATCAGCCATGATGGAATGGTGGAACAGACTTGATGGGCCAAATGGCCTAATTTTGCTCCTATGCCTTATGGTCTAATAGAGTGCAAGTTCGTAATGAGGTAGACTTCCTGGCTTAACACCAAGTTCCTATTAGATGGCATTCCTGTGAAGAGCCACAAAATGGTTTCAGCTACATTAGAGATGCTACATAAATGAAAGTTGTCCCTGTTGTTCGGGAAACAGTGATGGACAGTGTGGAAAACCTACCCTCAAGTTCTTTATCTGCAGACTTCCAAGCTCCTGCAGGGACATCCGGGGATCTTTCCCGAGGAGGCTGACACCGTCCTTCAGCCAGCTGACCGTAGGGATGGGCTCTCCGGTGGCCTGACACTTCAGCAAGGCAGTCCCGTCCACACCCAACGTCTGATTGGCCGGACCCTGCCGAATGATTGGAGGTGGTCTGTCCGTCAGAGCTGTTCAGAGGCAAAGAGAGAAGGGGAGAAAAGATGAAGAGGTTTCATCTGTCATCTTCATTCAGTGGAAAATTCTTCTGAGAGTCCAGCACCAATGGAGTCAAAGGGTCATAGTCATACAGCACAGAAACAGACCCTTCAACTCAACTCATACATACCATAACACTATAAGATATACAGTACTGTGCTAAAGTGTAGGCACAGTACCGTAGTAATTTTACACATTGTTCAAAATCATTAAAATTAGAATACTGAATTATAAAAAGGTATTACAGTAGCATAATGATTAGCACAGTGCTTTACAGTACAGGTGACCTGGGTTCAATTCCCATCGCTGACTGTAAGGAGTTTGTACTTTCTCCCCGTGACCACATGGGTTTCCTCTGGGTGCTCCGGTTTCCTCCCACAGTCCAAAGACATACCAGTTGGTAGGTTTATTGGTCATTGTAAATTGTTTAGTGATGAGGCTAGGATTAAATGAACGGTTTGCTGACACTGCATCTTGAAGGGCAGGAGGAACTATTCCGCACTGTATCTCAATAAATGGATAAAAATAAAATTGTCAATTACAGCAACAGAAATGTTACATATTGTTTTAAGAAGTGAGAGGATATTCCAGATGTTATAAATTATTAGGGGTTCCAGCAACATGACAATAGCCACAGGCCCAGGCTTGATGGCCTAGTCCTTCCAAGTTGCCATGACAACAAAGGTGTCTTGATTGACATGGGGTTTGAGGAGTTGGGTAGAAGGGGCCAAAAAATCATCCAGAATCCCTCACTACAGTTGCAAGGACACTATCTTGCAAACCGTCTGGGACTCCCTAGGAGTATCTGTGCGAAGAAAATTTATCTCATGTACACAGCCTGGAGATGAACAACTGTCAGAACATTCAAAGGTATAATGCTTTTCTTTCAAAGGGGAAAAAATGATTCTTCGAGTGTCTTTGTTTACTAATTATGAAATATTGGAGACGAGATTAGAAAATGCTGGCTTGATGCTCAGCCAAGAAATCACCCAATCAGCTGAGGACATATTCGCTTTCTAGCTAACTGTTGGAAGGAAGACAGAGAATGAGCAGATTACAAAGCACAGAAGGAAGCCACTTGGCCCTTTGCGTGCGTGCTGGCACTTTGGTGGTGCTAGCTCATTAGCTTCATTATAATCCCCTTAACCCCTTTGATGTTTTTTTCCTGTGAATGCTGCTCATACGATGCTGCGTGTCTGTGATGCTGCTGCAAGGAAGGTTTTCATCACACCTGTGCACACGTGGACTTGTGCAGGAGACAATAAACTTGACTTTGACCCTGACCTGTTTTCCAGTTAATCCTTTGCTTACTTCACCTGAGACTATTAGACGGAAGCATCCCAAGAAATCATCACAAAAGAAATGCGGGAAGTTAGCAGCCACAGCTATAGCAAGTTATTTTTTGTTATTTATTAGTGCACTGGTCATGAGTTTCAGTGGAAGAGCCTGAAGACACAGACTCAATGTTTTAGGCAACACACACAAATTGCTGGAGGAACTCAGGTTTAAGATTCAAGATTCAAAAACCTTTATTGTCATTCTAACCGTACATCAGCTCTGCAGGGCAGAATGAGACAGCGTTTCCCAGGAGCAGTGCAATCTTAACATAACAAACACAACACTAATTAATAAACATAACAATAAATAGTAAAACACAACAGCCACATCTCAGTTAAAATCAAGTTATAAGTGTCCAGTGCAAGTTAAAAGTGGCCAAAGCAGAGTCAGGTGGAGCAGCTATTTAGCAGTCTGACTGCCTGTGGGAGGAAGCTGTTTAGTAGCCTTGTGATTTTAGTTTTGATGCTCCTGTAACGTTTGCCTGATGGCAGAAGGACCAACAGTTCATGGAGAGGGTGTGAGGGGTCTTTAATGATGTACCGTGTCTTCTGGAGGCATCGACTCTGAAAGAGGTCTTGGACAGAAGGTAGGGAGACCCCAATAACCTTTAGGAATGCTTTAGGAATAGCTTCTTCCTCTCTGCCATCAGACTTCCGAACAGACAATGAACCAAATTGTGAACGCTTCCTCATTTTTTTTCTTGCTCCCTTTTTGCACCCTGTATTTAATTTATTTTTATATATATATTCCTATTGTAATTGACAGTTTTTTTTATGCGTTGCAATGTGGTACTGCTGCAAAGCAACAAGGCATATGCCAGTGAGATAAAACCTGATTGTGATTCTGATGTTTCTTGGTCTGTCCTCAATCTCCAACAGGCCAAAGAGAAAAGAAAGTGTTTGAAAACCTCTCCTTATCACTAATATTCCTTCTCATCAATCTTTTCCTTGCAGTAATGTAGCGGTTGGCGTAATGCTATTATGCTGCCAGTGATCCGGGCTGTTGACTGTAAGGAGCTTGAACATTCTCCCTGTGACTGTGTGGGTTTCCACTGGTTTCTTCCCACATTCCAAAGATGTGCAAATTAGCATGGGTGTAATTGGGCTCACTGTGCCGGGAGGGCCAGTTACCATGCTGTGTCTCTAAGTAAAACTCCTCTTAACTTTGTCCACGTCGAGCAGAACAATCCCTCATCTCTTCAGCACCCTCGACCAGAGAATGAAGCTTCCTGAAGTTTGGTGCGCAGAACAGGACATGAGTCAGCTGTTGGGATTTATGTTCCAGCACGGAATCAGAATCAGGTTTACATCACTGACATACAGCATAAAGAGTTGCGACTTTGCAGCAGCGGGACATTGAAATACATAAAGGAGTCACTATAAATTACAAAAGAAAAAGAAATATGTGGTATAAACAGAGTTGAAAATAGTGAGGTAGTGTTCATGGACCTTTTAGAAATTTGTTGGTGGAGGGGAAGCTGTCCTATCTTTAGGCTCCTGTACCTCCCCCCTCGATGGTAGCAATGAGAACAGGGCATGTCCTCAACGGTGAGATGTCGTTAATGATGGACTCCGCCTTCTTGAGGCATCGCCTTTTGAAAATGTCCTCGAAGGTGGGGAGGCCCCTCGAAAACTGGGCCATCTGAAAACTGTAAAATGGTATAATTTCAAAATTCTACACACGCGCACACACAGAGGAAGAACATTGCAACTGTACTTGTCTGGAATTTGAGGTGAAGGGCCAGGGTTTTATAGTGCTGGATATTACCACAGCTGACAGAAGAAAATGAGGTAAATATGATCTCTCATTGCCTGTTTGAAGGCCATTATCAATGGAGACAGGAACATAAATGGGATAATTGAAGGGAGTCTCGTCACAATGGAATAGACAGAAGCCATGAATGAGTCCTTGAACATTAAAGGCAAGAATTTTCTCATTACCGGCCTGCTTTGAACACAGAGATTTTGCTAGTTCTCTCAGTCCATCACTGAAGTGTCACCGGGTGCAACCATTAAGAACACCCCGAGCTCTCAAACCACTATTTCTCTCTCTCTTTCCCTCTCTCCTTCTCTCTGTTCCTCATTCTGTTTCATTCTCTCTCTCTCTCTACCTCTCTCTTATCCTCTCCCTTCCTCATTCTGTGTTTTATTCTCTCCCTCTTTCCCTCTGTCATTCTCTCCCTTCCTCATTCTGTGTCTCATTCCTTCTCTCTCCCTCTCTCTTCTCCTTTCTATATTTCATTCTCTCTATCTTTTTTCTTTCTTTCACTCTTTCCTTCTCTCTTTTCCTCATTCTCTCATTTTTCCTTACTCCTCCTTTCCCTCTCTCTCCTCTCTCTTCCTCATTCTGTCTAACTTTTCCTCTCTTTCTTCCTTTCCCTCTCTCCTCTTCCTTCCTCATTCTGAGTCTCATTTTCTCAACCCCCCCCTCTGTTTTTCTCCCTTTGTTTGCCTCAATCTCTTTCCCACTCTCTCTTATGGTGTCTTTCCCTCTCTGTCTTTCATTTTTTCTTTCCTTTTCTCTCTCCCTCTTGATCTCACTATTTCTCCCCTTCTCTGTTTCCAGTTCCTTCTCTTTCTCCCTCTCCCTCACTGTTTCTGCTGCTCGCAGTGTCTCTCACTTTCTCTCTCCTCTCCCTCTCTCCCTCTCCCTCTGTTCCTCTCTCTACCACCTCTATCTCTCCCTCCCTCCCTCCCGCCCTCTCCCTCTCTGTTTCTTTCTCTCTACCGCTCTCTCTTTCTCCCCAACCCCCCCAACACACACTGCCATTTATTCCATCCGCCGCTGTCACAATGAGTCACACAGCCTTGTGGACAGATATTAAAAAATACTGTCTCGCCGTTCATTTTAAATGACCTTTTAATCTACATGTAAATTTGAATCTGATGAAAATGCATCACTTTGTCAACTTGCAGAGGTCATAGCCTGGAGGTTAGACTACAAATCCTTCTTGGGAAGCTTTTTCCATTCTCCTTCAGGAATAAAACAATTGGAGGGAGAGGAAACCAATCTTATACCTGTCCACGAAGACCTTTCTGATTGTACAGCAGAGAGACTAACACAATCGCAGATGTGGGGGAAGTGGGGGGGGGGCAAGGATTGTGGGGGTCTCACTGAGTTCACTTCAGCTACAGAAAAGGAATGGTCTGTGCTGGGGAGCAATTTTCATCTGACACTTTATGACGGATTTCATTCTCGTAAACCCTGATTGCTTATCATCTGACACATTGTGTAAACTCTATGTTGTCAAGTGGAGTCCTCTGAGGGCAGTGGAGTTGGTTTTCAGAGCTGACCCTCCCCCTCTCCCCACGAGCGCCAGGAGAGGAATGGCGTTGACCTATTTGTGCAAGGCAGGAGATAGGGCTTCCACTTCACCAGATTCAACAGCGATCAGGGATGGTCGGAGTGGGGGGGGTGGGGGGGAGTTACAACTGTGTACAACAGGGGCAGAAGAGATTCACATTTATTATCTCTTTCACACACACAGACACAAACACTCACACACACACACACAAGCACATACACAAACATACATAGGCAGACACAAATGCAGACACACACACATACACACACACACACACACACACACACACACATACGCACTTACAAACACACACACACAAGCACATACACAAACAAACACAGGCAGACACAAATGCAGACACACACACATACACACACACAGCTCAAGCATGAATATTTCAAAACACTGTCATAGACTCAGCCAAGCCTTCGTGATGCCAGGAGTCCTTTCTTCTGATCATCATCTGTCTGTTCCATCCTTAAACAAAGCTGGGTAGAGGTGTGTGTGGATGGTCACCTCACCATCAAGCTCCTCCACCACTGTCTCCTTGTTCTGCAGTAACCCACCGCCACCATTTCTCCAGCCCAGACTCAATGCACTGGAATCTGATCAAGACAACTCATTCCTTCATTTATTTAGAGATACAGCATGGTTACAGACCCTTTTGGCTCAAACAGCTCACGCCACCCATTTATACCTATGTGACCAATTCATCTACGAACCCATACGTCTTTGGAATGTGGGTGGAAACTGGAGCATCTAGACCTGGGGTTCCCAACCTGGGGCCCACAGACACCTCGGTTAATGGTAGGGGTACATGGCATTGTGTTGTGTTCATCCATCATTGTCAATGAGGACCTCGACACCACTATGATGGTGTCGAGACTAGCACATGATTTGGATTTAAGTGAGGGAGAGTTGTGCAGTGTCAGCCTCACTCTCTCTTCCCAATTCCCATCTGGATCCAGTGGCAAGACAGAGTCTAGACAGCTGGAGATGGGACTAGGCACAGTGGATGACCAGGACGTCTTCTGTGTCTTGTCCTGCTCTACATGTTCCACGACGCTTGCAGAGACCGCCTTCTTGACCGTTGGACCTTCCATTGGTCTCGTCCGCTCAATCCGCTGGAGTCTGGTACATGGCATAAAAAAGGTTGGGAAACCCTGTCCCAGAGGAAACCCATAATGAGGGAACATGCAGGCTTTTTACAGACTGTGGTGGGATTTGAACCTGTGTCGCTGGTACTGTAATGGCGTTACGCTAGCTCCTATGCTACTAGGTTGCCCAAAGTACATCTCCTTTGTGATAGCTTGTGATCTGCTTTTGGGCACTTGATACAAGATAATTTTAAGTTTATGTTTGTGTTACGATGCTGTACTGCCCGTTTTTTACCCAAGCCTCTGTGTCTTTGTATGAGAAAGGGGAGGGGAGAGACCAGGGTAACATAAAACCCAGCGTGCCATCCAGAACACGCCCTCTTCAAATTACCACCATCAGCGAGGAGGGGCAGGAGTCTGAGGACACACACTCAACATTATAGGAACAGCTTCTTCCTCTCCACCATCAGGTTTCTGAATGGATGAATACTACCTCTCTACTTTTTTCTTTTTTTTCCCACTACTCTTAAAATTTTATTGATGTATGTACTATATATAGACAGTAATTTATGGTAATTTTATGTATTGCACTATTTTAAGGCATCCGTTAGTCTTGCAAGACCATGGATCTGGGCCTGGAAAGTCTTCACTCTCCAGGGCGCAGGCCTGGGCAAGGTTGTATGGAAGACTGGCAGTTGCCCATGCTGCAAGTCTCTCCCCTCCATGACACCGATGTTGTCCAAGGGAAGGGCATTAGGACCCATACAGCTTGACACCGGTGTCGTTGCAGAGCAATGTGTGGTTAAGTGCCTTGCTCAAGGACACAACACGCTGCCTCGGCCAAGGCTCGAACTCACAACCTTCAGATCGCTAGTCCAATGCCTTAACCACTTGGCCATGTGCCCTATACGTGCACTATACTGCTGCCACAAAACAACAAATTTAATGACATACAGTACAGTGCAAAAGTCTTAAATATATATTTAACAAGGGTGCCTAAGACTTTTGCATAGTACTTTATTTGTCAATGTGGAATGGAGAATAAGTCTGTAAATCTAGTGGGAGCAAAGGATATTGGGAATGGTGAGGGTGGTGCACCACAAAATGAGTGTGGGACAGTTGACACACTCAGCCCTGAGACACCAGGCAAGAATATTTGATTCCAATCAATTGGTTTATTGATCATTAAGGAATATCTCTCTGGTGCTTCCCACTCCCTTCCCCTTTTCCCAACCGTGTTTCGCCTCTCCCTGCCCCCTTCCCATTCTCAGTCTACAATGGATCAGAATCAAGTTTATCATCACTCATATATGTCACGAAATTTGTTTTTCTGTGTGTGGCAGTATTACACTGCAATACATAAAATTACTAAGTATTGTGCAAAAGTCTTAGGCACCCTAGCTATATATATAAAGCTGATTCCGATTCATGATCACCTCCCACCAAGCAATCCAGAAAGAATTCCAAATTGAAAAAGCCTTTGTGCGTGTTTGAGACAGTGTTATGTGTAAAAGGCTTGTGCAGAGGCAGAAGCCAGCTTGATCAAGAGGTAATCCCAGTATGTGATTCCAAAGTGCTGGATTCTCTTCTCATGAGCACCACTTGTAAGGGCTTAGACTGAAAGGCAAGGAGGCATCACTTCAAACAAATCCCTGGCTAAGAACGCCTTAATGACTAGGTTTACACTGTGCTTACTTCCTCCTCTGCTGCAAGCCATTAGCCGCAGCTAATAAGATAAGAAGGGGCATTGAGAACCAAAATGGTAAACCAAGCCAGGGGAGATTAGCTTACGTCAGAGTCCACCGACTTCTCCCGCAGGCTTTCCAAAGATAAAATGCAGACTGGGATTTCCTCTATATTTCTGGTCACTGTTCCATTGCTTGAGGCGTTCTGTGAATGGCAATTTCCCTTCAATCAGTTAGCTATTGAACCAAGTTGTTGGGTATATTTAAGGAGGAGGTTAATAGGCTCTTGAGTAATCATGGCATCAAAGATTACGAGGGAAAGGCAGGAAATGGGGTTGAGAGGGGTAATAAATCAGCCATGGTGGAATGGCAGAGCAAACTCGATGGGCCAAATGGCCTAATTCTGCTCCTGAAGAAGGGTCTCGACCCGAAATGTTAACTATCTATTCATTCCCATAGTGTTCCTCCAGCAATTTGTGAGCGTTGCTTTGAATGTCAAGCCTCTGCAGATTTTGTCATGTTTATAATTTTGCTCCTATTTTTTATGGTCTAACTGACACAACCGTGATCACTGTCCAATATAGCGACCTTCTGATCAGTCTGCACCATAATGGACATTTCTTTTTTGCCTTGATTGTGTATGTGTTTAGTTAATGCTTAACTTGCAATTCCACATGTGTCTCTGATACTCTCTGCCTGTGATGCGGCTGTAAGCTTTTCACTGTACCTGTGCACACATGGACTTGAGCAGACGGCAACGCCCTTGACCTTGACTGTTAGGTTACATCTCTGTATCCCTAATGCAGCTTGGCACAGTAGCACAGCGGCTATCATAACACTCTACAGCGCCAGCAACAGGGCCATTGTCTGTAAGGAGTTTGTGCATTTTCCTTGTGACTGCGCGGATTACCTCTGTGAGCCATCTACGATGGCAGCGGAAGCATGGCGACACTTGTGGGCAGCCCTGTTGGTTGTTGATGCAAACAACACATTTGACTACTCATTCTTTATGCGTCGTGTCATACAACATGGGTGACCATGGTCTTTCCATGACCATGATTGTCCTTGGCCGGTGTTTCCACAGAAGTGGTTTGCTATTGCCTTCTTCTGGGCAGTGTCTTTACAAGATGGTTGACCCCAGCCAGTCTATACTCTTCAGAGATTGTCTGCCTGCTGTCAGTGGTCACATAACCAGAACTTGTGACATGCACCAGCTGTTCACACCACCATCCACCACCTGCTCCCATGGCTTCATGTGGCCCTGATTGGTGGTGGCGGTGGGGGGAGGCTAAGCAGGTGCTACACCTTGCCCAAGGGTGACCTACAGGCTAGCAGAGGGAAGGAGCACCCTACATGTCCTTTGGTAGAGACGTATCTCTATCCCACCACTGATATTTCACTGTGGG